>NW_028159612.1:0-13000 GCF_964263955.1 Coregonus lavaretus | reverse complement strand
AAGCCTGAAGGGAAGGAGGGAGAGGGAGCGAGAAGGGGGGAGAGAAGGAGAGGTGAAGGGAGATAGACAGACAGTGAGAGAGAAAGGATGATAGTTGGAGGGAGGGAGGGAGGGAGGGAGGGGGAGAGAGAGAGAGAGAGAGAGAGAGAGAGAGAGAGAGAGAGAGAGAGAGAGAGAGAGAGAGAGAGAGAGAGAGAGAGAGAGAGAGAGAGAGATCACAAAAGAGAGAGAACGTCAAAATGAGACAGATTGAGGTATGTGTTGCCACAGAGTCATTACATTCTAAACTCATGCAGGGTTAACAGAACACATGCCTATCCAGTGTACATCTACCACACACTTATGCAGATTAGACCAGTCCTAGAAACCTGAATAGTGGGATCCTCTTCAGACAAACAAACTGGAGTGTAAATTGAACACTGCTCGCTGAACGCTACACCACACAACCAATACTGTTAAGTCGGTTTACTATAGTGCACTCAACATTACACTGCACAATGGAAACGCTGCCTTACCCTATCACTGCAGACTAGTGAAATTAAGTAGGTGAGTATAGTCTAACATGTACAGTGCATTCGGAAGGTATTCAGACCCCTTCCCTTTTTCCACATTTTGTTACATTACAGCCTTATTCTAAAATTGATTAAATTAAATGTTTTCCTCACCAATCTACACACAATACCCCATAATGACAAAGCGCAAAAATTTTTTTTTTTCAAAATACAAAACTTAAATACCTTATTTACATAAGTATTCAGCCCCTTTGCTATGAGACTCGAAATTGAGCTCAGGTGCCTCCTGCTTCCATTGATCATCCTTGAGATGTTTCTACAACTTCAATGGAGTCAACCTGTGGTAAAATTCAATTGATTGGACATGATTTGGAAAGGCACACACCTGTCTATATAATGTCCCACAGTTGACAGTGCATATCAGAGCAAAAACCAAGCCTTGAGGTCAAAGGAATTGTCCGTAGAGCTCCGAGACAGGATTATGTTGAGGCACAGATCTGGGGAAGGGTACCAAAACATTTCTGCAGCATTGAAGGTCCCCAAGAACACAGTGGCCTCCATCATTCTTAAATGGAAGATGTTTAGAACCACCAAGACTCTTCCTAGAGCTGGCCGCCCTGCCAACCTGAGCAATCGGGGAGAAGGGCCTTGGTCAGGGAGGTGACCCAGAATCCGATGGTCACTCTGACAGAGCTCTAGAGTTCCTCTGTGGAGATGGGAGAACCTTCCAGAAGGACAACCATCTCTGCAGCACTCCACCAATGAGGCCTTTATGGTAGAGGGGCCAGACGGAATCCACTCCTCAGTAAAAGACACATGACAGCCCGCTTAGAGTTTGCCAAAAGGCACCTAAAGACTCTCAGACCATGAGAAACAAGATTCTCTGGTCTGGTGAAACCAAGATTGAACTCTTTGGCCTGAATGCCAAGCGTCACATCTGGAGGAAATCTGGCACCATCCCTACGGTGAAGCATGGTGGTGGTAGCATCATGCTGTGGGGATTTTTTTCAGCGGCAGGGACTGGGAGACTAGTCAGGATCGAGGCAAAGATGAACGGAGCAAAGTACAGATCCTTGATGAGATCCTTGATGAAAACCTGCTCCAGAGTGCTCAGGACCTCAGACTGGGGCGAAGGTTCACCTTCCAAAAGGACAACGACCCTAAGCACACAGCCAAGACAACGCAGGAGTGGCTTCGGGACAAGTCTCTGAATGTCCTTGAGTGGTCCAGCCAGAGCCCGGACTTGAACCCGATCGAACATCTCTGGAGAGACCTGAAAATAGTTGTGCAGCAACGCTCCTCATCCAACCTGACAGAGCTTGAGAGGATCTGCAGAGATGAATGGGAGAAACTCCCCAAATACAGGTGTGCCAAGCTTGTAGCGTTATACCCAAGAATATTCAAGGCTGTAATCGCTGCCAAAGGGTCTGAATACTTATGTGATATTACAGTTTTTTATTTTTAATAATCCTGTTTTTGCTTTGTCATTATGTGGTATTGTGTGTAGATTGATGAAGGAAAAAAACAATTTAATCAATTTTAGAATAAGGCTGTAACCTACCAAAAGGTGGAAAAAGTCAAGGGGTCTGAATACTTTCCGAAAGCACTGTATATGTATGAATGTCAAAGATCCTTTGGAGTTTCCACACACACACACACACACACACACACACACACACACACACACACACACACACACACACTCAACCTGAATAGGCGTGGCAGGCCTGTCAACACCACAGACAAATCCTACTCATCCCCCTGTATTTCCTGCAGAGAGTGCCGCCACACTGAAATGCTTCCCCGTAATTGACATTTAGAAAGGCACCCATAAGAGGATTTTCACAGGGCTGGTGACAGCCCCAATCTGCACATATCCTCTTTAGGATTATCTTGCTGAAGGAAAACAAAGTTCTACCCCTCTGTTCTCATTTCATTCCTCCCCTTTACTCAGGTTTGTGTCTTTCTCTCTCCATTCTCTCCATTCTCTCTGTCTCTCTCTCTCTCTCTCTCTCTCTCTCTCTCTCTCTCTCTCTTACTCTCCCTCCATATTGTCTGTCTCATTCAGGCTTACTGTACACTATAACAAAGGGCTGCCTACCTGTTCCACACTGCGCTTTGATATGTCACACAGAGACAGGATGCACACACACACTCGCAAATACACATCTATGTTGATAGAAGCAACATAACTTAATTGGATGGTTTCAGCATGAAAGTGTAGAGTAATGTGTTGTATGGAAGTGTAGAGTTATGTGTTCTATGGAAGTGTGGAGTCGTGTTCTATGGAAGTGTGGAGTCATGTGTTCTATGGAAGTGTAGAGTCATGTGTTCTATGGAAGTGTGGAGTCATGTGTTCTATGGAAGTGTGGAGTCATGTGTTCTATGGAAGTGTGGAGTCGTGTTCTATGGAAGTGTAGACTTATGTGTTCTATGGAAGTGTAGAGTCGTGTGTTCTATGGAAGTGTGGAGTCGTGTGTTCTATGGAAGTGTAGAGTCATGTGTTCTATGGAAGTGTAGAGTCGTGTGTGTGTGTGTGTGTGTGTGTTTGGTTTTACTGTCTTTGTGGGGACCAGAAGTCCTCACAAGGATAGTAAAATAAGTAACATTCAGACAAGTGGGGACATTTTGCCGGTCCCCACAAGGGAAAAGGCTATTTTAGGCTTAGGGGTTAGGTTTAGGGATAAGGTTACAATTAGGGTAAGGGTTAGGGTTAGGAGTTAGAGTTAGGTGTATGGGGTTTGGGGTTAAGGTTAGGTTTAAGGTTAGGATTAGGGGTTAGGGAAAATATGATTTTTTGAATGGGAATCAATTGTTTGGTCCCCACAAGGATACGCTGTAAAAATAGAAAGTCTCAGAACACCATGATTGTGTAATGAAACCAGGAAAAGTAGTGCACCTAAGCGAAGATCTAGTGTTTAGAGGGTGTTTGAATGTAAACCCAATGTTTTAATACACATAATATGTTTTAAAACAGAATTGAAGTACTCTGAAACACCCAAAGTAGTTCTTCAACCTGAATATTGGTGTTTTTAAGAGAATGTTGTGAAAATACTTTCAGAGCATGTTAAAGGCAGCACAAAACACAAAAATTTTGTTTCTCATACAATTAATTATTTATATCCTAAATATTGATTGATGATAAGGGCCTATGGACAGTGGAATTCCACCTTTATTTTTTCAATGCTTTATTTAGATAGATTAGAAATAGGAGGGGCAGTAAGATGGTATATTTTGATAGAATTCTACCCACTGAACCACACAGCCACACTGTAAGAAATTATTCTGGGGTGAATTGAAATTGACAAAAAACAAAAACAACATACACTCAATACAAATTAGTACAAGTCGTGCAGAGCCCCGCTCCAACCCTTCAATCTGTTTCCCCCACCTATCTCTATCCCCTAGTAATTTCAGAACTGTCTCAATAAAATATCAAAATACCCCCAAAATATATTTTAAAAACATTATACAGTCATATCAATGATTTGTTAATTTCATTTTACCTACAATAATGTACGAATAAATCAAATGTATTATGTTACTCAAAATGTCAGTATCTTTCCTTAGGATAACCAAAAACAGAGAGAATTAGTGATTGAACTGAAGTCTTGTTTTAATCACCTTGCATTTCCTATCTTGCCATGTGACTCTAATTTTAGAAGATTGTGGGTAATTCATTTTTTTTTTGACTTTTTAATTTTTTCACACAATGTTGTATGCATGTTTGAAGAAATCAAGTTTATTTCTATATTAGTATTACGTTTGTTGTGCCATGTGGTGTAATGAATCATGATGAATGGATATCTAAACCGACAGGCAAATTGACGTTCAATGAGGACCACACCCATTCCCACATTCAAGATTAAAATGTTGCAGTTCAACCTCCAGTTACTGCTGGTGTGCTTGACAATGCCTGCCAAAATGGTATAAAATGTTAAATGATCAAATGCATAAACCAATGTTAAACATTAAGACACTTCAGAAAAAGGGATCTAATTCTGCACTAGACAGGATTCAAAACACCGAACTAGTGTTTTCAACCTTTTCTTTTAGTGCTCCTAGTTCCTGGCAAAGTGTTGGACAACACTTGATTAAGTGGTGTTACAACACACTGTGTCATGTTTCAGAACATCTCAGGATGATGCGTTTCAATGCTCCAGCAAAGTTAAGGTTTTGTCTCCTTCAGCAGCTCCTTTGGCAGCTCAGTTGCCAATAGTTGTGTGTGCGTGTGTACAGTAGGTGGGTGGGTGCGTGCATACATGCGTTTGTGTGTGTGTGTGTGTGTGTGTGTGTGTGTGTCTGTAAACAGCCTCAGCTGCTATACTGTAGTCAGTTTGATTTCCAGAGGGTTGGTCTCACATTCAGGGCATCACAGCTTATGCCGGTGTCCATGAGGGAGGGAGGGAGGGAGGGATAAAGAGAGAGAGAGAGAGAGAGAGAGAGAGAGAGAGAGAGAGAGATGAAGAGGAAGTGAAAGAGAGAGGTGTGAGAGAGGGAGAAAGAAAGGAAGGGGGAATGGAGAGAGAGCAGAGAGAGAGAGAGAGAGAGAGAGAGAGAGTGTGTGACAGGCTGCTGCTGCTCTCTGCCAACACCTCTGCAAGGGGTTACTCTCTGTTTTAAAGCTAACAGGCCCTATAACACACACTCTCTCAACACTAGACAGCTACTCTGGGGTAGGAAGAGAGGGAGGGAGGGAGAGAGGAGGAGTAGAGTATTGAATAAATGAAAAGACTCTTGTGAAGGCCTGTTTGAATAAATTGGCTAACACGTATGTCAAATTCATTGAATAAATTAGTATCGATCTTGGAATTGACTGCAGTAGAGTGTTTGACTGTGTCTGTGTGTGTGTGTGTGTGTGTGTGTGTGGGTAGGTAGGTGTGTGGGTGTATGTGTGGGTGTGTGAGTAGATAGGTGCGTGGGTGTATGTGTGGGTGTGTGCGTGCGTGCGTGCACACATACGTGCATTTCCAATCCTTGGTGAATAACAGATTACAGTTGAGCCTGAAACACATTCATTTATCTATGGAATAAGTCATTTACCCCACGCAGCGTCTTCCACCATTAACATGCACAAAACATGTAGGAGCATGGAGACACTATTTTTTCTATTTATTTTATTTTACCTTTATTTAACTAGGCAAGTCAGTTAAGAACAAATTCTTATTTACAATGACGGCCTACACCGGCCAAACCTGGATGACACTGGGCCAATTGTGCGCCGCCCTATGGGACTCCCAATCACGGCCGGATTACCCGCTTTTGAGCGTGGTACACGGATGCGTTTTCCATGGACAAAACCAGGCTATTTTTAGAAAGACCTCCCCATTGACTGAATGGTACCAGTATCTGACTGATATCTTCAATATTTAATGATCCTTTATTTAGCCAGAGGAAGTCACATTCAAATGAAAATAGACCACCTTTAAGATGATGCTGCTATAGTGGACTGGACTCCATGATGAACATGACAATTTTGTAGAAGCAGAGGAAAGGGAAGGGAGGAGGGACATTTTTAACAAATTAAGTTAATATCACAATGACACTATGACATTACAAACTCAAAGCACAGGCGGCTTTGGAAATAAGCGTAATTTATTAAAATGTATTAAACCGAACGCATTTGGCGAGCGCGTCGGACGCACTCAGCTACATTGTGAGCGTTAAGTGCGGCGTACGCTCTAATGACACAATTCTGAGGTGTCAGACTTAATTCCAACATGAAGCATTATAGAGCCGCGCCAGCAGCCCACGGAAATGGAATCGCATGCTTTGGTTAATGCCTTGCCTTCCCAGTTGGAACTTTGGAGGGAAAGAGGAGAGAGGAGGAGGAGAGAAAAGGGAAGTATTTTATTTTCAGCATTATCCCAATGGGAATGTACTCTCGCACTGTAGCTATTATTACTGTGAAGGTTATTAGACTTGTTGTTTGAGAAGGAGACACACAGACCTAGGGGGGCTGGACATTTTAAATACTTTATTTGAATCCACCAATCAAATTTACATTAATAAAGGATCCGAACATTTCAAAGGTCCCTGTCTACATGGCACTCAAGGGTACAGAAAGCACCTCCTTCTCCAAACAGCTAGGCTGCCCACAACAGCTGAAACAGAGCAGTACCTAGCCAACTGCTTTACCATAGGTTTTGGCAGGCCCGCAATCTGGAGGCCACGCACTGCAAGCCTGTGTACGTGGCCGAGACTGCCAAATATCAGCGCCACCAGCTTGCACATACACCCGAGGCTGTACAGACGCGCCATGAGGGGCTGGTATTAAAGAAGCTTGTCGGCGAAGGCTCCATGTAGCTGGTGCTGTTTACACACACAAAAACACACACACACGCTTATCTCTGAGGAGTAGAGGGAGTGAGGTGTTTTCCCAATTAATTATGGAAGTTTTGTAGGAAAGTCATACATTAAAAGACGGCTGTAAATCTCAGACACACTGTCACACACACACACACACACATGTGGACACACACACTCATACAAACACGCTGTGAACAAGACTCAGGGGAATGGGCGTTGGTAATTCATGAAGAGGTTGTGTAATCATCTTTAGTGATCTGTGTGTGTAATGTGTGTGTGCTGTGTATCTCACTGTGTTTGCTCAGAGCAGGTCCTCCATAGGGAATGAGTGTGTGTGAGTATGTGGGAGTGTGTATGCGTGTGTGTGCGTGAGTGTGTGTGTGTGTGTGTGTGTGTGTGAGTGTGTGTGTGTGTGTGTGTGTGTGTGTGTGTGTGTGTGTGTGTGTGTGTGTGTGTGTGTGTGAGTGAGTGAGTGAGTGAGTGAGTGAGTGAGTGAGTGAGTGAGTGTGTGTGTGTGTGTGTGTGTGTGTGTGTGTGTGTGTGTGTGTGTGTGTGTGTGTGTGTGTGTGTGTGTGTGTGAGTGTGAGTGTGTGTGTGTGTGTGTGTGTGGAGGTATCAGGTATGTGATGGCTGTGTGGTAATAGGATCTGTGGTGAGGTCTGGTCTCTGACACACACAGTGTCTGACCCTGAGCTGGCCCATGCATTATTCACATGGTAGGCTAGGGCAGACACACACACTCCTCCTCTTTCATCCCTGGCTTCTCTCTCACTTCACTCTCTTTTTCAAAGTTGAGAGTAAATTGAGAGAGAGAGAGAGAGATGGGGGAGAGAGAGAGTGAGAGAGAGAGAGAGAGACAGAGAGAGAGAGGGAATGAGAGAGAGAGAGAGAGAGAGAGAGAGAGAGAGAGAGAGAGAGAGAGAGAGAGAGAGAGAGAGAGAGAGAGAGAGAGAGAGAGAGAGAGAGAGGACCAGCAGACACATTGAAACAAAACTCTTCGGATCACAGCTGCCCAATAGCTGGTGTCATCTTACATGGCTTCTTATGATAGATCCCTCATAGATATATAGTCTCATAGATAGTGGTCTCATAGACTTCAGTGACAGAAGAGATGTTTGTCAGTGTCCCTGCAGGTAAAGGTGATCTAAGGTGATCGAGAGGTTCCCACAGGGTCTCTATCAGGCTCAGCCATCTTTGTGAAGTCTGAGAGTTCCGAGTGCTCTGGTTGGACAGGCTGTTGACGGACAGGAATAGGAGTCGGGTGTGGTCCAATCAAACAGGCCGATTTGCATGACCGGTATCACACAGGAACAAAAGGCTTCCTGTAATCCACCAGAAAGAGGGATAGCAGCATGCACACACTTGATTCAATGCAGTGGACAACTGATATTTCTGCTGTTATCTGTGCCACAAATAAACTAACGCCAAGAAGGATGCAGAAGCTCTAGTCTCCACTGCCAGGCTGCATCTCACTGTTGAGACAGAGAGAGTAGCTACTGCCTCCCCCTCCTGTTTCTCCCCCTCACATCAAAGCTAGCTGCCTCTAGCCCTGCCATATGTCCACCATCTTGTGTCCTAGGATTCCCACAGGTGTGGCCAGATAAACATACTGTAGAAGTCTCTCTCTCTCTCTCTCTCTCTCTCTCTCTCTCTCTCTCTAACCCACAACCCTGGCGTTGCAAACGCCATGCTTTATCAACTGAGCTACATCCCTGCCGGCCATTCCCTCCCCTACCCTGGACGACGCTGGGCCAATTGTGCGCCGCCCATGAGTCTCCCGGTCGCGGCCAGCTGCGACAGAGCCTGGATTCAAACCAGGATCTAGTGGCACAGTTAGCACTGCGATGCTGTGCCTTAGACCACTGCCTTAGACCACTGCGCCACTCAGGAGTACGCCACTCAGGAGTATATACATACCAAGTATGATTATATGCAGTGAGTAGTATTTATGGCCTTCCATTACCGGATCACAATTTGTTAGTCATACTCTCCTGAATGAATACAAAATGTCACCTGAGTTGCTGTGCGTACTGAAAGCCAGGCTGATTTCACACAATGGAAGGATTTGGTCTTAGCCATTGGGGCCACAGTAAGTTTATAATGGCCTGTAGAGCAAATGTTGCTTTTACACAATAGCCCTGATAACACAGAATATAACAGGGACACACCTCGCCGTATCCCACCGCCACTGCTGTGTGCTGTAATATAGACACTCAAATTACTCAGCGCCTCCGCGAAGCGCTTAAGATCCCGCCGTCAGTAGGAGCCCTTATCCCTGCCATCAGTAGGAGCCCTTATCCCTGCCATCAGTAGGAGCCCTTATCCCTGCCATCAGTAGGAGCCCTTATCCCTGCCATCAGTAGGAGGCCTTATTCCTGCCATCAGTAGGAGCCCTTATCCCTGCCATCAGTAGGAGCCCTTATCCCTGCCATCAGTGGGAGCCCTTATCCCTGCCATCAGGAGGAGCCCTTATCCCTTCCATCAGTAGGAGCCCTTATCCCTGCCATCAGTAGGAGCCCTTATCCCTGCCATCAGTAGGAGCCCTTATCCCTGCCATCAGTAGGAGCCCTTATCCCTGCCATCAGTAGGAGCCCTTATCCCTGCCATCAGTAGGAGCCCTTATCCCGGCCTCTGGGAGAAAATAGAAAATAAAGAAGCGCGAGGGCTATAATAATAATTGGTTTCTCCACACTGAAAAGGAGGTGAGTGGAAATAGGTTTGTTTCACTGGTGCAGGTATTTGTCTCCAGATAAATGACCTTCATTTGAGAATTCCTGCATCGCCCACCTGTCCTCTCTACCCTGCTGCCAACGTAATGAGACATACCGAGGGATGATGGATGGAAAGAGCGCGAAAGAGGGGGGAGAAAGAGAGTTCGAGAAAGAGAGAGGGGGGAAAGGAGGGGGGTGGAGAGAAGAAAGGAGGGTGTTGAGAGAGACGGTTTCTTTGACCTCCCTTCACAGGAGCTGTTGAAACACCAGATATCAAGAAACATTTTTTGAATGAACACCGAAAATATATTGAACAAAAATATAAATGCAACATAGACGTTTATAAGAAATCCCGCTATGCCCTCTGACGAACCATCAAACAGGCAAAGCGTCAATACAGGACTAAGATTGAATCGTGCTACACCGGCTCCGACGCTCGTCGATGTGGCAGGGCTTGTAAGCTATTACAGACTGCAAAGGGAAGCACAGCCGCGAGCTGCCCAGTGACACAAGCCTACCAAACAAGCTAAATTACTTCTATGCTCGCTTCGAGGCAAGCAACACTGAAGCATGCATGAGAGCATCAGCTGATCCGGACGACTCTGTGATCACGCTCTCCGTAGCCGATGTGAGTAAGACCTTTAAACAGGTCAACATTCACAAGGCCGCAGGGCCAGATGGATTACCAGGACGTGTACTCCAAGCATGCGCTGACCAACTGGCAAGTGTCTTCACTGACATTTTCAACCTGTCCCTGACTGAGTCTGTAATACCAACATGTTTCAAGCAGACCACCACAGTCCCTGTGCCCAAGAACACTAAGGTAACCTGCCTAAATTACTACAGACCCGTAGCACTCACGTCTGTAGCCATGAAGTGCTTTGAAAGGCTGGTCATGGCTCACATCAACACTATTATCCCAGAAAGCCTAGACCCACTCCAATTTGCATACCGCCCCAACAGATCCACAGATGATACAATCGCTATTGCAATCCACACTGCTCTTTCTAACCTTGACAAAAGGAAGACCTACGTGAGAATGCTATTAATTGACTACAGATCAGCGTTCAACACCATAGTGCCCTCAAAGCTCATCACTAAGCTAAGGACCTTGGGACTAAACACCTCCCTCTGCAACTGGATCCTGGACTTCCTGACGGGCCGCCCTCAGGTGGTAAGGGTAGGTAACAACATATCTGCCACGCTGATCCTCAACACGGGGGCCCCTCAGGGGTGTGTGCTCATTCCCCTCCTGTACTCCCTGTTCCCCTATGACTGCATAGCCAGGCACGACTCCAACACCATCATTAAGTTTCCCGACAACACAACAGTGGTAGGCCTGATCACCAACAACGATGAGACAGCCTATAGGGAGGAGGTCAGAGACCTGGCCGTGTGGTGCCAGGATAACAACCTCTCCCTCAATGTGATCAAGACAAAGGAGATGATTGTGGACTACAGGAAAAGGAGGACCGAGCACGCCCCCATTCTCATCGACGGGGCTGTAGTGGAGCATGTTGAGAGCTTCAAGTTCCTTGGTGTCCACATCACCAACAAACTATCATGGTCCAAACACACCAAGGCAGTCGTGAAGAAGGCACGACAAAGCCTATTCCCCCTCAGGAGACTGAAAAGATTTGGCATGGGTCCTCAGATCCTCAGAAAGTTATACAGCTGCACCATCGAGAGCATCACCGCCTGGTATGGCAACTGCTCGGCCTCCGACTGCAAGGCACTACAGAGGGTAGTGTGTACGGCCCAGTACATCACTGGAGCCAAGCTTCCTGCCATACAGGACCTATATACCAGGCAGTGTCAGAGGAAGGCCCTAAAAATTGTCAAAGACTCCAGCCACCCTAGTCATAGACTGTTTTCTCTGCTACCGCACGGCAAGCGGTACCGGAGCGCCAAGTCTAGGTCCAAAAGGCTTCTTAACAGCTTCTACCCCCAAGCCTCCTGCTGAACAGCTAATCAAATGGCTACCTGCACTATTTGCATTGTTATTTTTAATTTTATACTTATCTATGTTTTACTTAACACTTATTTTTCTTAAAACTGCATTGTTGGTTAAGGGCTTGTAAGTAAGCATTTCACTCTAAGGTCTACACCTGTTGTATTCGGTGCTTGTGACAAATACCATTTGAATTGATTTGAACATTACTGAGTTACAGTTCATTTAAGAAAATCTGTCCATTGAAATAAATTCATTAGGCTCTAATCTATGGATTTCACTTGACTGGGCAGGGGCGCAGCCATGGGTGGGTCTGGGAGGGCATTGGCCCACCCACTTGGGAGCTAGGCCAACCCACTGGGGAACCAGGCCCAGCCAATCAGAATGAGTTTTTCCCTACAAAAGGTCTTTATTACAGACAGAAATACTCAGTTTCATCAGCTGTCCAGGTGGATGGTCTAAGACGATCCCGCAGCTGAAGAAGCTGGATGTGGAGGTCCTGGGTTGGCGTGGTTACGCGTGGTTGTGAGGCCGGTTGGACGTACTGCCAAATTCTCTAAAACGACGTTGGAGGCTGCTTATGGTGATCATTCCTGCAGTCAGCATGCCAATTGCACACTCCCTCAAAACTTGAGACATCTGTGGCATTATGTTGTGTGACAAAACTGCACATTGTCCCCAGCATAAGGTGCACCTGTGTAATTATCATGCTATTTATATGCCACACCTGTCAGGTGGATGGATTATCTTGGCAAAGGAGAAATGCTCACTAACAGGGATGTAAACAAATTTGTGCAGAACATTTGAGAGAAATGCGCTTTTTGTGCGTACGGAACACTTCTGGGACCTTTTATTTCAACTCATGGAACATTACATTTTAGTCATTTAGCAGACGCTCTTATCCAGAGCGACTTACAGTTAGTGAATACATATATATATATTTTTTATACTGGCCCCCCGTGGGAATCGAACCCACAACCCTGGCGTTGCAAACGCCATGCTCTATCAACTGAGCTACATCCCTGCCGGCCATTCCCTCCCCTACCCTGGGCCAATTGTGCACCGCCCATGAGTCTCCCGGTCGCGGCCGGCTGCGACAGAGCCTGGATTCAAACCAGGATCTCTAGTGGCACAGTTAGCACTCCGATGCAGTGCCTTAGACCACTGCGCCACATGGGACCAACACTTTACATGTTGCGTTTATATTTTTGTACTGTATAGATAGATAGTGGGAATGAAATGAACCAAGGCCGGTGGAAAGGAAGGAGGCGATGAAGGAGAAAGCAGAGAAAAATGTAGCGATTCATGAAAAGGAACACAGAGAAAGGAGGAAAGAGGAAGAGTGAATTATATATTTTTTCGCGGCTGTTTGATAAACACAGCCTACTGAAATAGCCGAGCATAATCAGGCTACATTGTGTTATCTCTTTATTTCTTCCTTGTTGGGTAGAAGATAGAACAGATAGAAGGTTTGGCTCTCAAATGGGACCATTGGGCTCTGGTCAAAAGTATTGCAC
>NW_028159613.1:0-19760 GCF_964263955.1 Coregonus lavaretus | reverse complement strand
CTCTTGCTCTTGCGCAGTGTAACCCAGAATGAAATGTGACCACTTGGATAATGGCGACATCGTTCTGCCCAGGACACATACCAGATTGGCAACCTCGGAAAATAAAATACATGTAAAGCCAAGGAGCCTGAGGGGGAGGGGGGAGGGAGGGGGGGGGAGGGGAGGGGAGGGGAGGGAGGAGGGAGGAAGGAAGGAAGGAAGGAAGGAAGGAAGGAAGGAAGGAAGGAAGGAAGGAAGGAAGGAAGGAAGAGAGAGAGAGAGAGGAGAGAGAGAGAGAGAGAGAGAGAGAGAGAGAGAGAGAGAGAGAGAAGAGAGAGAGAGAGAGAGAGAGAGAGAGAGAGAAGAAGAGAGAGAGAGAGAGAGAGAGAGAGAGAGAGAGAGAGAGAGAGAGAGATAGGGAGAGAGAGAGAAAGAAGAGAGAGAGAGAGAGAGAGAGAGAGAATGTGATGGTGGTTTTTCAGTATGCGTTTCTGTCTGGAAGCTGCATTACTTTTTATAGTTTCTTACAAGCGTTAGACACCAGTGGTGAGGATATAGGAGATGAGGTTAAATGGTAAAGTATAGTGGTGAACGTGAATGGAGGGCCAGAACATGACCACTGTCTTCTGTGTGGTGTCAGTGTTAACAATCAGTCCTGAAAGTGTCTGTGTAATAATAATAATTAGATTATATTAGGAGGATTTTGAGAGGTAGTAGATTAGAGTCTTGTCTCAGAGGACTCTCTCTCTGTCTCTCGCTCCTTCTCTGTCTGTCTGTCTGTCTGTCTGTCTGTCTGTCTGTCTGTCTGTCTGTCTGTCTGTCTGTCTGTCTGTCTGTCTGTCTGTCTGTCTGTCTGTCTGTCTGTCTGTCTGTCTGTCTGTCTGTCTGTCTGTCTGTCTGTCTGTCTGTCTGTCTGTCTGTCTGTCTCTCTCTCTCTCTCTCTCTCTCTCTCTCTTCGGAGTGCATGCTGGGAGTAAGTCGTGAAGCAGGAGTGATTGTGAGAGCGACTGGAATTATTTTCACTCTATTGGGTTTTGGTGTGTATATATATATATATATATATATATATATATATATATATATATATATATATATATATATATATATATATATTACTTTAGTTGTTGTAAGGTTATCTTGTCTCACTATCACTAAGCACGTATATGGTTGGTGGGATCATTGAGGTTGTTTTTCTCGAGGGCTAAATCAGCGGGTGGGGCTGGTTGCAATGGCCACTCGAGGAGGTTTGGAGTTGGAAAAACTTAGCAGTGGAAAAAGCTTAGCAGTGGGTGCTATCATTGGGTATGATAGCATAAAATCAGCCTCAAGGATGAATAGCGCTGTAGTGATATTCTTAGATTCCATTGAAAAGGTGAGTAAGATAGTTGAGAGTGGTGTTGTGTTGCGGGAGACAAAGACGTCGGTATTTCCTCTTATGAATCCGGCGAAGAAAGTTATACTTTCTAACAAGCCACCATTTGTTAGAGATGAAGTGTTGGAGCAAGAGTTATCTCGTCATGGTCAAGTTGTATCTACAATAAAGAAGGTTCTTTTTGGATGCAAATATCCTTTGCTGAAACATGTCGTGTCTCATAGGAGACAAGTGCATATGATTTTAAAAAAGGACATTGATGAACTGAATTTATCATTCAGTTTTAAGATTGATGGATTTGATTATGTCTTCCACGCTTCTACTGAAACAATGAAATGCTTTGGCTGTGGAAGAGAGGGGCATTTGGTACGTTATTGTCCCGAGAACGAGCGCGCAGAGTCTGGAAGCAGCTCTAGTGCTGGTGCAGCTAATGCACCACCATGAAGGGATGAACATTCTAAGGGTGCAGGGGAAGGGAGAAGGTGGGCAGATGTGGTTGGAAAAGTAGGAGAGGAAGGCAGTGTGGATACGGGGGCAATTGTGGTAGATCAGAACAAAGAAGGAGGAGAAAAAGTCGGTGAGATTGCGACTGCAGTCGCTGAGGTGGTGCTGGAAAATGAGGAGATTGAAATAATGGAAAAGGAAGCAGCTGTTTTCAAAGTACCGAGGAGTAAGAGGAAGAATTGAAGGGATGGTGAAGGGTCTAATTCTAAGAGGAAGGTAGAGATTGATAAATCAGTTGAGGATAAACAGGTTGTAGAGATGGTGGAGTTTTCTTCTGGGGAGGATAGCGAGAGTCAGTCATCTGACGCGTCACAACAAAATAGAGAGAGAAATGGGGTGGAAGGGAGGTATGGGATTGAGAAGGTACGTCAATTTCTGAATTTGACAAAAGGAAATAAATATATGCAGGATTGTATTGTAACATATTTTTTTCCTGAATGTGAATTGTTTATTGAATCAGCAAAGTTTCTGATGTCAAAAATAACAGGGGGAGGTTTGACAAGCCCTGAAATTGCTAGACTCAAGAAAGTGGTCACGAGAGTGATAAGTGATGGAAATTCTAAAGAAAATGAAAGAGTTCAGTCGCAGCCTTAACTCTGTAAAGAGATGTGGTTTCTGTGTCTTCCTCTGTATTTTTTTTTCCATCCATGAGCAGTTTTAAGATTTCTTCTTTAAACGTAAATGGGGCAAGAGACGTAAAAAAAAAGGGCCATAGTGTATTAGAGTTAATTAGGGGAAAGGGAAATTATATACATTTTCTACAAGAAACGCATAGTAATTTGGAAAACGAAGTTATGTGGCAACAGGAGTGGGGGGGGGGGGGCAGTGGTGTGTAGTCATACAAACTCAAAAAGTGGGGGTGTGGCCATCTTATTCTCAAAAGGGTTTTTGCCTTTGTCATATGAGGTTGAAGAGGTAGTTGAGGGGAGGTTATTAAAAGTTAGAGCAAGGTATGAAAACATCACTATGTGTCTGATAAATGTATATGCCCCAGTGGTGGCAGTTGAGAGGGTATGTTTTTTAGAGACATTATCAAATACCATTGAGAAATGTAATAATTAAGATGATTTATTCATTGCTGGGGATTTTAACTGCACAGTCAGTGATTTAGATAGAAATCACAAATAACCTCATATAGCCTCAAGGACTTTTTTAAAACGCCTCATTGTAACACATGAACTGTGTGATATTTGGCGGAGTCAACATGGAGGCACGAGACAGTACACCTGGGCCCATGTGAAAGAGAACACCATCTCTATGGCCAGGTTAGATAGGTTTTATTGTTTTGAGCATCAATCTCAGGTCTGTAAATCAAGTGTGATAACCCCAGTGGGATTTTCTGATCATTGTTTAATAACAGAGGTAGTGTTCATTAACGATGTAAAACCCAAAAGTGCATACTGGCATTTTAATATAACTTTATTGAGTGATGCTCACTTCAGGAAATGTTTTAGTTTTTTCTGGGAGAGGTGGATGTCTCAAAAGGCCAGTTTTGTATCCCTTCAACAGTGGTGGGATATAGGGAAAATCCAGATTTAACAATTCTGTAATCAATACACGAGGAATGTCACCAAGGATATCACCAGATCAATGAAAGCCCTAGAGACTGAAATAGTGGAACTCATGACGTTGGTTGAGACCAAAGGAGATCGAGGCCATACTCAGGCCCTCAAGAGGAAAAAAGCTGCATTGGCAGACCTGCTGGGTATCAGAGCACAGGGGGCATTGGTGAGAAGTAAGTTTCAGGGAATCTCTGAAATGGATGCCTCATCCACATTTTTATTTGGTTTAGAGAAAAAGAATGGACAAAGAAGAATTATTAATTGTCTCAAATCAGCTGTTGGACAGGAGCTCACTAGCCCTAGTGAAATTAGAAAGAGGGCAGTAGAGTTATATGCTGAGCTCTACAAGTGTGAGTACAAAGAGGATAAAACAGTGACACAGCAGTTCCTTGATGGGCTCCCACAGGTGGCTGCAGAAGCTCAGGTTGAGCTAGAGCAACCATTGTCTTTGCAGGAGCTGTACGTACACTGCATTAAATGGCATGGAAAATGAAAGGGCACCAGGCTTTGATGGGCTTCCCGTTGACTTTTTAAAGTATTTTTGGGCTATGTTAGGAGAGGATTGGCTAGCAGTAGTTAATGATAGTTTAACCAGAGTGTTACTGGAGAAGGGATGTCCTCACCCTACTGCCAAAAAGGGTGACCCTAGGGAGGTGAAATACTGGAGGCCGGTGGCTTTATTGTGTACTGATTATAAGATCCTGTCAAAGGCTTTGTCCAACAGGCTGAGGGAGGTGATGGGGCAAATCATACATACGGACCAGTCCTACTGTGTTCCTGGCAGGCAGATAGGGCATAACATTTCTCTGAATCAAGATTTTTTGGACGTCTCTAGGGCTATTGGGTTGGATGCTGGTCTAATTTCAATTGATCAGGAAAAGGCATTTGACCGAGTTGAACATCAATACTTATGGCACACTTTTGAGGCATTTGGTTTCAGGTGTGGTTTTATCGCCATGATCAGGGTGATATATGGTGACATTGAAAGTGTATTGAAAGTTAACGGTGGTTTGAGTGTTCCTTTTAAAGTGTGTAGAGGTATTAGGCAGGGATGTTCTTTGTCGGGAATGTTATATGCCATCGCTATAGAGCCACTACTAAATAGTATTAGAAGTCGCATTGAAGGGGTTTTCCTTTCAGAGGATATTCCTCCTATTCGTCTCTCAGCCTATGCAGGTGATGTAGTTATTTTAGGGTTAAATCAAGAATAGGTGGATAGTTTGAGTCTAATGGTTGATCGGTTTAGGGGAAAATCCTCTGCAAAGGTAAATTGGGAAAAAAGTCTGGAGGGATCATGGCTTTGCCAAGGGTCTGGAATGGTGTAAGGGAGGTTTTAAGTATCTTGGAGTGTACCTAGGAGATGAGGGGACTATGGAAAAAAATTGGAATGGGGTGGTTGAAATGGTGGAAGGGAGGATGAGGAGATGGCGTTGGTAGTTATCTCGTATGTCATATAGGGGGCACACTATTATAGTTAACAATGTGATTGCCTCTGCACTGTGGCATCGGTTGTCAGTTTTAGAGCCACCATCTGACCTTCTGGCTAAGATACAGGCGATTATTGTAGATTTCTTTTGGGATAAATATCATTGGGTTCCACAATGTGTTTTGTATTTGTCAAAAGAGGAGGGGGGACAAGGACTTGTACATCTTGCTAGTAGGGCTGCTGCTTTCCGGTTTCAATTTATTCAAAGGTTGCTTATGGACCGGAAAATGTGGTTTGGAGAGAGGTGGCAGGTCTTGTATTACAGCAGGTTGGGGGATTAGGTTTAAAGAAGGCTTTATTTTTGGTTGATAGTAGCCAGATTTCTAGGGAGGGAGTACCTCTGTTTTACAGAGGCCTTCTTAGGGTGTGGAGCATAATGAAGGTGTCCAGACGAACTTCAGCGGAGTCAGTACATTGGCTGTTGGAGGAACCTCTGGTGTATGGGGCAAGACTGGATTGTACAACTGCAGCTGTTCCACATTTCTCCAAGATTCTGGTGAAGGGCAAAATCATCACCTTAAAACAGTTCATGGCCATGGCTGGGCCCGTCTTAATGGATGGAAGACGGGTTGCTGAATTGGGGGTGAGGTCGGAAATGATTGTCGGACAACTGCTGGGAAGCTGCAGGAAGGCTCTGTCAGCAGAAGAGTTGGGTATGCTGAATAGTCACAAGAAGAAGGTACGAGATGAAAACGTCTAATTTCCAAGACTTGGGATTACACCCAATATCCCAGAGTCAGAAAGAAAGGCGTTATTACTGGATTTGAGAGGGTTGGAAGAGGTGGGTTTGGATGAGGTGAATGGGAAAGACTTATATAGGGGGTGTGTCAAGGTGTATAAATAAAGATACATTGAAAAATAAAAAAAAAGACACTCCATGGAGGGTAAAATTGGGCATTGATGACAAGGTAAAGCCAGCATGGAGAGCACTGTACAAGCCACCGTTACAAAAGGGTACTGGGGATATGCAATGGAGGGTTTTACATGGCATCATTGCAGTTAATGCTTTTGTATCTGTTATTAACTCATATGTTGGAGATGGATGTCCTTTTTGTAATATAAGAGAAACAATTTTTCACTGTTTTGTGAGTGTGATAGGATAAAACCTCTCTTGGAAATGCTGGAGTCTTTGTTTAAAGCTGTAGGGGAGATTTTCAATAATACTGTTTTTATTTTGGGGTTTCAATATAGTAAGCAACAGAAAATAAAATGTCAACTGTTAAATTTTATTTTGGGACAAGCTAAGATGTCAATTTTTCTGATTAGGAAACATAAGATAAACAGGATATGGGCAGGATGTAAGATGTGTTTTTAAAGGATTAGTGGAAGCGAGAATAAAAGTGGATTTTGAGTTCTTCTCGGCTGTAAAATATCTCCCATTGTTTGAGGAGAAGTGGGCTTACGAAGGAGCGGTTTGTTTTGTGGAGGAGGGGAAACTATTTTTTGTTGATGAAATGAGTTGAATGTATATGTTTTTTTGTATTTTTATTTAATTTATTAGTATTTTTGTTTTCATTTTTATTTAGGAATGACATTTGTTGTTTCATTTCTGAAAAGGCAGTGTGCCATTATTTATGTTAACATTTGAGTATAAAATGTAGGTTTTATAAAAACTAAAAACTCACGATCTCTCGCTCCTTCTCTCTATGTATGTATGTATGTATGTATGTATGTATGTATGTATGTATGTATGTATGTATGTATGTATGTATGTATGTATGTCTGTCTGTCTGTCTGTCTGTCTGTCTGTCTGTCTGTCTGTCTGTCTGTCTGCCTGTCTGCCTGTCTGCCTGTCTGCCTGTCTGTCTGTCTGTCTGTCTGTCTGTCTGTCTGTCTGTCTGTCTGTCTGTCTGTCTGTCTGTCTCTCTCTCTCTCTCTCTCTCTCTCTCTCTCTCTCTCTCTCTCTCTCTCTCTCTCTCTCTCTCTCTCTCTCTCTCTCTCCCATAGAGATTAATTCATGCAGTTCACATCAATCTGCAATTTGCCTGCTTTCTTTAAATTAAATTAAACACATTCTCCGTCTTATTTAAAGTTGATTAACTGTTAGCTTTGGCTGACAATTGGTTTTGAGCATAAACTTTGTTTTGGTATTAATTGTTTAGCTTTCCAATAAGGTACCAGCAGACTTGAATTTAATTGAATTTTTATTCATCAAACAACATCCTGTTATGTCACTGATAAGTTTTTTTCATTGCTAGATTAATCTACTAATCCTTGTTTGTTGACAGAGGCATGGGAAAGATGGTGACACGCAAACGCACACGCAAACGCACACCCTATGTTCTCTAACTTTCCCTGGCTTTATGTGTCTGAGCCTGTCTGATTAGCTGTCTTTCCTCATCTGTAAAAGTCAGTTCCTATGCAATGCCTACTATAGCTGTGTTAACGTTGTCAAGTTCCCACATACCCCATAATAATCTCTACACAATTTCCTAATTTTAAGGAAACCGATGAAGACAATTTAGAGCTGTGAATGTCACACTATTTTTTTGTGAGAGAGGACAGGGGAGAGGGGAGGTGAGAGGGAGAGGGAGCTGGAGTGTTTTGTGGTAGTGAGCTTAACTCCGAGCCAATCTAAAAGAGCAACATGCTCTTTAGGGCACACTAGTTGTTCAGTACCTTCATATCTGAGAGGGAACACAGCAGAGCTCTGGCAAAGCCACCAAATTACTGTGTGTGTGTGCGTCTGTGTGTGCGTGTTTGTGTGTGTTTGTGAGTGTGAGTGTTTGTGTGTGTGTGTGTGTGTGTGTGTGTGTGTGTCTGGTGTGTGTGTGTGTGTGTGTGTGTGTGTGTGTGCTGGGGCTATGGCTGAGACTCACTGACATGCAGTATTTGTTAGTAGCCTCCTCTCAAACCCTGTTAATAAGCTTTACTCTCTGAATGCCTGTTGGGCTCAACTGTCCTGGTTTCTGGTCTCAAAACATCAATATTTTTCTCTCTCTCTCTCTCTGGACTCACTTATTTCTGTGGCTTTTGTACCAGAGCTGAGTGGGGCACATAATTACAGAGGCAGGGAAAGACTGATGGAGGGAGAGCTTTCATCTGAGAGAGCGGGAGGCAGGGGGGGGTTTAAATAATAGGAGAGGTAGGAGAAGAGTAGAGATGGAGCATAAGGATAGATAAATGAAAGGGGGAGGAAAAAGACACAAACAAGGGAGAGAACAAATGAGGGAGAGCAGGTTAAGAGTTGTGGGGGGGGGGGTCATCAGTGAGAACGGACAGACTCTATTCATAAGGACACACACATTCTCTGTTCTCTCACTCTATGGCCCTGGCTCTTTATGGTTTACAATTATGGAATCACAAAGAACTCTATAGAGATCCTTGTCTGTTTTTGTTTTGTTTTTTATAGTATTTATTATTTAAAAAAATATATATATAGTTAGTGAGTGCATACATGTATATATATATTTTTTTAAGAATAAAACAATCATACTGTGTTAAGTGACAGAAAGCTGATTACACACACAACCTCTGAGGACACGTTCCACTGTTTCCAGGCTGGTTGTCAAGCTTCCAAACAGAACAGAAAGTGGGAACATTAGCAATGAATTGGAATGAACGCAATTTAAATATATTGTGGCAGGAAAAAGCTCTCGCTTTGAGGCTGAATAGGGAGCAGCAATCACCGACAGAGAGAGAGAGAGAGAGAGAGGGGGGGGGGGGGGGGGGGGGGGGGGGGAGAGAGAGAGAGAGAGAGAGAGAGAGAGAAGAGAGGAGAGAGAGAGAGAGAGAGAGAGAGAGAGAGAGAGAGAGAGAGAGAGAGAGAGAGAGATGGGGGAGGAGGAGGGGGGAGAGAGGGAGAGGGGGGAGGTGAGAGGGGGAGAGAGAGTGGGAGAGGAGAGGGGGAGAGAGAGAGGGAGAGAGAGAGAGAGAGAGAGGGGGAGAGAGGAGAGGGGGAGAGGGGGAGAGGGGGAGAGAGGGAGGGGGAGAGGGGGAGGGGGGAGAGAGAGAGGGGGAGAGGGGGGAGAGGGGGAGAGAGGGAGGGGGAGAGGGGAGGGGGAGAGAGGAGAGGGGGAGAGGGGGAGAGGGGGAGAGGGGGAGAGGGGGAGAGAGGGAGAGAGAGAGAGGGGGAGAGTGGACCAGGTGATGCTGACTGGGGTTGTGTAGAGTTCACCACCACTTTGTATGAAATTGGCTTCTTTGAGAGAAGAATATGTTTATTACTTTTTTTCTGAGTAAAGACTATGCCGAGCTGACTTTCGCCTTGGTTCTGCCGCATTGATCCACCTCATAAAGCCTCTTCTAAAGCTGCACTCCACGCCGGGGGAGAGCAGGTTAGCGTTTTTCATCATTAATCTTGTTCTGGAGGCAGCTCTGCAGAGTGGTCACAAGCTGACAAAGCCACAAAGTCATAAATCCTAACCCTAACCTTAACCCTAACCTTAACCACACTGCTAACCCTAATGCTAAAACCTAACCTTAAATGAAGACCAAAAAGAACATTTTTAGAACACTTTGCACTTGGCCCATCTAGCAGAAACTGCTCAGTTATGCCTCCAGGGCAAGACTCTGACAATAAATGTTAACCCGGAAGTTAAATATTAATCGTAATTTAAATATTAACCGGAAGTTAAAAATGACTGACAGAGGGGAGTGACTGAAAGAGGGCAGTGACTGACAGAGAGGAGAGACTGACAGAGACTGACAGAGGAGAGAAACTGACAGAGGGGAGAGACTGACAGAGGGGAGAGACTAAAAGAGGGGAGTGATTGACAGAGGAGAGAAATTGAGAGAGGAGAGAGACTGACAAAGGGGAGTGACTGACAGAGGGGAGAGACTGACAGAGGGGAGAAATTGAGAGAGGAGAGAGACTGACAAAGGGGAGTGACTGACAGAGGGGAGAGACTGACAGAGGAGAGAGACTGAAAGAGGGGAGAGACTGAGAGAGGGGAGAGAGTGACAGAGGAGAGAGACTGACAGAGGGGAGAGACTGACAGAGAAGAGATAGTGACAGAGGGGAGTGACTGAAAGAGGAGAGAGACTGACATATGGGAGAGACTGACAAAGGTGAGTGACTGACAGAGGGGAGATACTGACAGAGGAAAGAGACTGACAGAGGGGAGTGACTGACCGAGGGGAGTGACAGACAGAGGGGAGTGACTGTAAAATTGGAGAGACTGGCAGAGGGGATTGACTGACAGAGGGGAGTGACTGACAGAGGGGAGTGGCTAACAGAGGGGAGAGACTGACATGGGGGAATGACTGACAGAGAGGAGAGACTGACAGAGGGGAGAGACTGACAGAGAGGAGAGACTGACAGAGGGGAGGGACTGACAGAGGGGAGAGACTGACATAGGGGAGAGACTGACAGAGGAGAGGGACTGACAGAGGAGAGAAACTAACAGATGAGAGAGACTGACAGATGGGAGAGACTGACAAAGGGTAGAGACTGACAGAGGGGTCAGACTGACAGAGGAGAGCAACTGACAGAGGGGCGAGACTGACAGAGGGGAGAAATTGACAGAGTGGACAGACTGACAGAGTAGAGATACTGACTGGGAGTGACTGTCAGAGGAGAGCGACTGACATAGGAGAGAGACTGACAGAGAGAAGAGTATGATAGAGTGGAGTGACTGACATAGGGGAGAGACTGACAAAGGAGAGAGACTGAAAGAGAGGAGAGTGACTGACAAAGGGGAGTGACAGACATAAGGGAGTGACTGATACAGTGGGGAGAACAAGTACTTGATACACTGCCGATTTTGCAGGTTTTCCTACTTACAAAGCATGTAGAGGTCTGTAATTTTTATCATAGGTACACTTCAACTGTGAGAGACGGAATCTTAAACAAAAATCCAGAAAATCACATTGTATGATTTTTGAGTAATTAATTTGCATTTTATTGCATGACATAAGTATTTGATCACCTACCAACCAGTAAGAATTCCGGCTCTCACGGACCTGTTAGTTTTTCTTTAAGAAGCCCTCCTGTTCTCCACTCATTACCTGTATTAACTGCACCTGTTTGAACTTGTTACCTGTATAAAATACACATCTGTCCACACACTCAATCAAACAGACTCCAACCTCTCCACCATGGACAAGACCAGAGAGCTGTGTAAGGACATCAGGGATAAAATTGTAGACCTGCACAAGGCTGGGATGGGCTACAGGACAATAGGCAAGCAGCTTGGTGAGAAGGCAACAACTGTTGGCGCAATTATTAGAAAATGGAAGAAGTTCAAGATGACGGTCAATCAACCTCGGTCTGGGGCTCCATGCAAGATCTCACCTCGTGGGGCATCAATGATCATGAGGAAGGTGAGGGATCAGCCCAGAACTACACGGCAGGACCTGGTCAATGACCTGAAGAGAGCTGGGACCACAGTCTCAAAGAAAACCATTAGTAACACACTACGCCGTCATGGATTAAAATCCTGCAGCGCACACAAGGTCCCCCTGCTCAAGCCAGCGCATGTCCAGGCCCGTCTGAAGTTTGCCAATGACCATCTGGATGATCCAGAGGAGGAATGGGAGAAGGTCATGTGGTCTGATGAGACAAAAATAGAGCTTTTTGGTCTAAACTCCACTCGACGTGTTTGGAGGAAGAAGAAGGATGAGTACAACCCCAAGAACACCATCCCAACCGTGAAGCATGGAGGTGGAAAAATCATTTTTGGGGATGCTTTTCTGCAAAGGGGACAGGACGACTGCACCATATTGAGGGGAGGATGGAAGGGGCCATGTAATGCGAGATCTTGGCCAACAACCTCCTTCCCTCAGTAAGAGCATTGAAGATGGGTCGTGGCTGGGTCTTCCAGCATGACAACGACCCGAAACACACAGCCAGGGCAACTAAGGAGTGGCTCCGTAAGAAGCATCTCAAGGTCCTGGAGTGGCTTAGCCAGTCTCCAGACCTGAACCCAATAGAAAATCTTTGGAGGGAGCTGAAAGTGCGTATTGCCCAGCGACAGCCCCGAAACCTGAAGGATCTGGAGAAGGTATGTATGGAGGAGTGGGCCAAAATCCCTGCTAGAGTGTGTGCAAACCTGGTCAAGACCTACAGGAAACGAATGATCTCTGTAATTGCAAAACAAAGGTTTCTGTACCAAATATTAAGTTCTTCTTTTCTGATGTATCAAATACTTATGTCATGCAATAAAATGCAAAATTAATTACTTAAAATTCATACAATGTGATTTTCTGGATTTTTGTTTTAGATTCCGTCTCTCACAGTTGAAGTGTACCTATGATTAAAAGGGGGGTGAGACTGACAGAGGAGAGCGACTGACAGAGGGGAAAGACTGACAAAGGGGAGAGACTGACAGATGGGAGAGACTGACATGGGGGAGACTGACAAAGGAGAGAGACTGACAGAGTGGAGAGACTGACATAGGGGAGAGACTGACAGAGGACATAGACTGACAGAGGGGAGTGACTGACAAAGGGGAGTGACAGACAGAAGGGAGTGACTGACAGAGTGGAGAGACTGACAGAGGGGAGAGACTGACAGAGGTGAGAGACTGACAGAGGGGAGAAATTGACAGAGGGGAGAGACTGTCAGATGGGAGTGACTGTCAGATGGGAGTGACTGAGAGAGGGGAATGACTGACAGAGGGG
Organism: Coregonus lavaretus; assembly: GCF_964263955.1. Taxonomy (NCBI): domain Eukaryota; kingdom Metazoa; phylum Chordata; class Actinopteri; order Salmoniformes; family Salmonidae; genus Coregonus; species Coregonus lavaretus. The sequence continues at coordinate 7,294 of NW_028159613.1, read as the reverse complement.
AGTGACTGAAAGAGTGTAGAAACTGACAGAGGGCAGTGACTGACAGAGGGCAGTGACTGACAGAGGAGAGATACAGAGATAGGAGATAGACTGACAGAGGGAAGAGACTGAGAGAGGGGAGAGACTGACAGAGGAGAGAATCTAATAGAGGGAAGAGACTGACAGAGGGGAGATATTGACAGAGGGGATAGAATTGCAGAGTAGAGTGACTGACAGAGGCGCGAGACTGAAAGAGGAGAGAGACTGACATATAAGAGAGACTGACAAATGTGACTGACTGACAGAGGGGAGACACTGACAGAGGAGAGAGACTAACAGAGGGGAGTGACTGACAGAGGGGAGTGACAGACAGAGGGGAGTAACTGATATAGTGTAGAGACTGACAGAGGGGAGTGATTAAAAGAGGGGAGTGACTGACAGACGAGACAGACTGACAGAGCGGAGAGACTGACAGAGGGGAAAGATTGACCGACGGGAGAGACTGATAGAGGGGAGGGAATGACAGAGGGGAGTGAATGACTGAGTGGAGAGACTGACAAAGGGGAGTGACTGACAGAGGGGAATGACTGTCAGAGGGGAGTGACTGACAGAGGGGAATGACTGACAGAGGGCAGTGACTGACAGAGAGGAGAGACTGACAGAGGGGAGAGACTGACAGAAGGGAGAGACTGACAATGGTGAGAGACTGACAGAGGTGAGAACCTGAAAGATCGGAGAGATTGACATAGGAGAGAGACTGACAGAGGGAATGGACTTGCAGAGTGGAATGACTTACAGAGTGACTTACAGAGGGGAGAGATTGAAAGAGGGGAGTGACTAACAGAGGAGAGAGACTGAGAGAGAAGAGTGACTTACAAAGGTAAGTGACTGACAGAGGGGAGAGTATAATAGAGGAGAGAGACTGACAGAGGGGAGTGACTGACAGAGGGGAGTGACAGACAGGGGGGAGTGACTGACAGAGTGGAGAGACTGGCAGAGTGTAGTGACTGACAGAGGGGAGTGACTGACAGAAGAAAGAGACTGACAGAGGGGAGTGACTGACAGAGGGGAGTGACAGACAGAGGTGAGTGACAGACATAGGGGAGTGACTGTAAAAGTGGAGACACTGGCAGAGGGGAGTGACTGACAGATGGGAGTGACTGACTTAGGGGAGTGACTGACAGAGGGGAGAGACTGACAGGGGGATTGACTGACAGAGAAGAGAGATTGACAGAGGGGAGAGACTAACAGAGGATAGAAACTAACAGATGAGAGAGACTGACAGAAGGGAAAGACTGAAAAAGGGTAGAGACTGACAGAGGGGTGAGACTGACAGAGGAAAGCAACTGACAGAGGGGCGAGACTGACAGAGGGGAGAAATTGACAGAGGGGACAGACTGACAGAGTAGAGATACTGACTGAGGGAAGAGACAGACAGAGGGGAGAGACTGAGAGATAGGGGAGTGACTGACAGAGGGGAGCGACTGACAGAGGAGAGAGAATGACATAGGGGAGAGTATGATAGAGGGGAGTGACTGACAGAGGGGAGAGACTGATAGAGAGGAGAGACTGACAATGGTGAGAGACTGACAGAGGTGAGAACCTGAAAGATGGGAGAGATTGACATAGGAGAGAGACTGACAGAGTGGAGAGACTGGCAGAAGGGAGTGACTGACAGAGGGGAGTGACTGAGAGAGGGAAGAGACTGACAGAGGGGAGAGACTGACAGAGGAGAAAGACTGACAGAGTACAGTGACTGACAGAGGGAAGAAACAGACAGAGGGGAGAGACTGACAGAGGGGAGTGACAGAAAGAGGGGAGTGAATGACTGAGTGGAGAGACTGACAAAGGGGAGTGGCTGACAGAGGGGAATGACTGTCAGAGGGGAGTGACTGACAGAGGGGAATGACTGACAGAGGGCAGTGACTGACAGAGAGGAGAGACTGACAGAGGGGAGAGACTGACAGAGGGGAGAGACTGACAATGGTGAGATACTGACAGAGGTGAGAACCTGAAAGATGGGAGAGATTGACATAGGAGAGAGACTGACAGAGAAGAGATAGTGACAGAGGGGAGTGACTGAAAGAGGAGAGAGACTGACATATGGGAGTGACTGACAGAGGGGAGATACTGACAGAGGAGAGATACTAACAGAGGGGAGTGACTGACAGATGGGAGTGACAGACAGAGGGGAGTGACTGACAGAGTGGAGAGACTGACGAAGGGGAGTGATTAAAAGAGGGGAGTGACTGACAGACGAGAGAGACTGACAGAGGGGAGTTACTGATAGAGGGAGAGACTGACAGAGGAGAGAGATTTACAGGAGGGAGGGACTTACAGAGGGGAGAGACTGATAGACAAGAGAGACAGACAGAGGGGAGTGACTGGCAGAGGGGAGAGACTGACAGAGGAGAGTGACTGACAGAGGAGAGAGACTGACAGAAGGGAGATACTGACAGATGAGAGAGACTGACAGAGGAGAGAGACTGACAGGAGGGAGGGACTTACAGAAGGGAGAGACTGAAATAGCAGAGACAATGACAGAGGAGAGCGACTCATAGAGGGTAGAGACTGATAGACAGGAGTGACTGACAGAGGGATGAGACTGACAGAGGAGAGCGACTGACAGAGGGGAAAGACTGACAGAGGGGAGAGACTGAAAGACGGGAGAGACTGACAAAGGGGAGTGACTGACAAAGGGGAGAGACTGAGTAGAGGGGAGAGACTGACAGAGGAGAGAGACTGACAGAGGAGAGAGACTGATAGAGGGGAGAAATTGACAGAGGAGAGAGACAGACAGAGGGGAGAGACTGACAAAGGGGAGAGACTGACAGGGGGGAAAGACTGACAGACGGGAGAGACTGACAGAGGAGAGAGATAGACAGAGGGGAGAGACTGACAAAGGGGAGAGACTGACCGGGGGAGACTGACAGAGGAGAGAGACTGACAGAGAGGTGAGACTGAGAGAGGGGAGTTACTGATAGAGGGGAGACACTGACAGAGGAGAGAGATTTACAGGAGGGAGGGACTTACAGAGGGGAGAGACTGATAGACAAGAGAGACAGACAGAGGGGAGTGACTGGCAGAGGGGAGAGACTGACAGAGGAGAGTGACTGACAGAGGAGAGAGACTGACAGAAGGGAGATACTGACAGATGAGAGAGACTGACAGAGGAGAGAGACTGACAGGAGGGAGGGACTTACAGAAGGGAGAGACTGAAAAAGCAGAGACAATGACAGAGGAGAGCGACTCATAGAGGGGAGAGACTGATAGACAGGAGTGACTGACAGAGGGATGAGACTGACAGAGGAGAGCGACTGACAGAGGGGAAAGACTGACAGAGGGGAGAGACTGACAGACGGGAGAGACTGACAAAGGGGAGTGACTGACAAAGGGGAGAGACTGAGTAGAGGGGAGAGACTGACAGAGGAGAGAGACTGACAGAGGAGAGAGACTGATAGAGGGGAGAAATTGACAGAGGAGAGAGACAGACAGAGGGGAGAGACTGACAAAGGGGAGAGACTGACAGGGGGGAAAGACTGACAGACGGGAGAGACTGACAGAGGAGAGAGACAGACAGAGGGGAGAGACTGACAAAGGGGAGAGACTGACCGGGGGAGACTGACAGAGGAGAGAGACTGACAGAGAGGTGAGACTGAGAGAGGGGAGAGACTGACAGAGGGGAGAAATTGACAGAGGGGAGAGACTGATTGAGTGGAGAGACTGACAGAGGAAAGAAACAGTCAGAGGGGAGAGACTGTCAGATGGGAGTGACTGACAGAGGGGAATGACTGACAGAGGGGAGTGACTGAAAGAGTGGAGAAACTGACAGAGGGCAGTGACTGACAGAGGAGAGATACAGAGAGAGGAGAGAGACTGACAGAGGGGAGAGACTGACAGAGGGGAGTGACAGACAGAGGGGAGTGACTGACAGTGTGGAGAGTCTGACGAAGGGGAGTGATTAAAAGAGGGGAGTGACTGACAGACGAGAGAGACTGACAGAGGGGAGTGTCTGACATAGGGGAGTGACTGATAGAGGGGAGACACTGACAGAGGAGAGAGATTTACAGGAGGGAGGGACTTACAGAGGGGAGAGACTGATAGACAAGAGAGACAGACAGAGGGGAGTGACTGGCAGAGGGGAGAGACTGACAGAGGAGAGTGACTGACAGAGGAGAGAGACTGACAGAAGGGAGATACTGACAGATGAGAGAGACTGACAGAGGAGAGAGACTGACAGGAGGGAGGGACTTACAGAAGGGAGAGACTGAAATAGCAGAGACAATGACAGAGGAGAGCGACTCATAGAGGGGAGAGACTGATAGACAGGAGTGACTGACAGAGGGATGAGACTGACAGAGGAGAGCGACTGACAGAGGGGAAAGACTGACAGAGGGGAGAGACTGACAGACGGGAGAGACTGACAAAGGGGAGTGACTGACAAAGGGGAGAGACTGAGTAGAGGGGAGAGACTGACAGAGGAGAGAGACTGACAGAGGAGAGAGACTGATAGAGGGGAGAAATTGACAGAGGAGAGAGAGAGACAGAGGGGAGAGACTGAAAAAGGGGAGAGACTGACAGGGGGGAAAGACTGACAGATGGGAGAGACTGACAGAGGAGAGAGACAGACAGAGGGGAGAGACTGACCGGGGGAGACTGACAGAGGAGAGAGACTGACAGAGAGGTGAGACTGACAGAGGGGAGTGACTGACAGAGGGGAGAGACTGACAGGGGGATTGACTGACAGAGAAGAGAGATTGACAGAGGGGAGAGACTAACAGAGGATAGAAACTAACAGATGAGAGAGACTGACAGAAGGGAAAGACTGAAAAAGGGTAGAGACTGACAGAGGGGTGAGACTGACAGAGTAAAGCAACTGACAGAGGGGCGAGACTGACAGAGGGGAGAAATTGACAGAGGGGACAGACTTACAGAGTAGAGATACTGACTGAGGGAAGAGACACACAGAGGGGAGAGACTGAGAGATAGGGGAGTGACTGACAGAGGGGAGCGACTGACAGAGGAGAGAGAATGACATAGGGGAGAATATGATAGAGGGGAGTGACTGACAGAGGGGAGAGACTGATAGAGAGGAGAGACTGATAATGGTGAGAGACTGACAGAGGTGAGAACCTGAAAGATGGGAGAGATTGACATAGGAGAGAGACTGACAGAGTGGAGAGACTGGCAGAAGGGAGTGACTGACAGAGGGGAGTGACTGAGAGAGGGAAGAGACTGACAGAGGGGAGAGACTGACAGAGGAGAGAGACTGACAGAGTACAGCGACTGACAGAGGAGAGAGACTGACAGAGGGGAGAGTCTGATAGAGGGGAGTGACTGACAGAGGGAGAGACTGACAGAGAGGAGAGACTGACAGAGGGAAGAAACAGACAGAGGGGAGAGACTGACAGAGAGGAGAGACTGACAGAGGGAAGAAACAGACAGAGGGGAGAGACTGACAGAGGGGAGTGACAGAAAGAGGGGAGTGAATGACTGAGTGGAGAGACTGACAAAGGGGAGTGGCTGACAGAGGGAAATGACTGTCAGAGGGGAGTGACTGACAGAGGGGAATGACTGACAGAGGGCAGTGACTGACAGAGAGGAGAGATTGACAGAGGGGAGAGACTGACAGAGGGGAGAGACTGACAATGGTGAGATACTGACAGAGGTGAGAACCTGAAAGATGGGAGAGATTGACAAAGGAGAGAGACTGACAGAGAAGAGATAGTGACAGAGGGGAATGACTGAAAGAGGATAGAGACTGACATATGGGAGTGACTGACAGAGGGGAGATACTGACAGAGGAGAGATACTAACAGAGGGGAGTGACTGACAGAGGGGAGTGACAGACAGAGGGGAGAGACTGACAGAGGGGAGAAATTGACAGAGGGGAGAGACTGATTGAGTTGAGAGACTGACAGAGGGAAGAAACAGTCAGAGGGGAGAGACTGTCAGATGGGAGTGACTGACAGAGGGGAATGACTGACAGAGGGGAGTGACTGAAAGAGTGGAGAAACTGACAGAGGGCAGTGACTGACAGAGGAGAGATACAGAGAGAGGAGAGAGACTGACAGAGAGGAGAGACTGACAGAGGGAAGAAACAGACAGAGGGGAGAGACTGACAGAGGGGAGTGACAGAAAGAGGGGAGTGAATGACTGAGTGGAGAGACTGACAAAGGGGAGTGGCTGACAGAGGGGAGTGACTGACAGAGTGGAGAGTCTGACGAAGGGGAGTGATTAAAAGAGGGGAGAGACTGACAGACGAGAGAGACTGACAGAGGGGAGTGTCTGACATAGGGGAGTGACTGACAGAGGGGAGTTACTGATAGAGGGGAGACACTGACAGAGGAGAGAGATTTACAGGAGGGAGGGACTTACAGAGGGGAGAGACTGATAGACAAGAGAGACAGACAGAGGGGAGTGACTGGCAGAGGGGAGAGACTGACAGAGGAGAGTGACTGACAGAGGAGAGAGACTGACAGAAGGGAGATACTGACAGATGAGAGAGACTGACAGAGGAGAGAGACTGACAGGAGGGAGGGACTTAAAGAAGGAAGAGACTGAAATAGCAGAGACAATGACAGAGGAGAGCGACTCATAGAGGGGAGAGACTGATAGACAGGAGTGACTGACAGAGGGATGAGACTGACAGAGGAGAGCGACTGACAGAGGGGAGAGACTGACTGACGGGAGAGACTGACAAAGGGGAGTGACTGACAAAGGGGAGAGACTGAGTAGAGGGGAGAGACTGACAGAGGAGAGAGACTGACAGAGGAGAGAGACTGATAGAGGGGAGAAATTGACAGAGGAGAGAGACAGACAGAGGGGAGAGACTGACAAAGGGGAGAGACTGACAGGGGGGAAAGACTGACAGACGGGAGAGACTGACAGAGGAGAGAGACAGACAGAGGGGAGAGACTGACCGGGGGAGACTGACAGAGGAGAGAGACTGACAGAGAGGTGAGACTGAGAGAGGGGAGAGACTGACAGAGGGGAGAAATTGACAGAGGGAGAGACTGATTGAGTGGAGAGACTGACAGAGGGAAGAAACAGTCAGAGGGGAGAGACTGTCAGATGGGAGTGACTGACAGAGGGGAATGACTGACAGAGGGGAGTGACTGAAAGAGTGGAGAAACTGACTGAGGGCAGTGACTGACAGAGGAGAGATACAGAGAGAGGAGAGAGACTGACAGAGGGGAGAGACTGACAGAGGGGAGTGACAGACAGAGGGGAGTGACTGACAGAGTGGAGAGTCTGACGAAGGGGAGTGATTAAAAGAGGGGAGTGACTGACAGACGAGAGAGACTGACAGAGG
>NW_028159614.1:0-27136 GCF_964263955.1 Coregonus lavaretus | reverse complement strand
GAGGAAACCCATTACCAATTTGACATTATTAAGCCTTTCCAAATCCACAAAAACAACCACTCTAAAGTTTATAATAAAAGGCCTATTCTCATAGTAAGATACTTTTTTATTGTAAAGCAACACAGAATGGAGTATATATTGAACTTCTTTATTTTACCAACCACCTTTTCTGTAGCCTATTGTTGTGGTAGGCCTAGTGGTCGAAAGTTTGGAAAGACTCAAGAAGGTCCCAACATTTATTTTGAAGTGCCTAACGAGAATATATGATAGGCCAGGCCTAAAATAAAATATTAAATCGGCATCTTATCCATTTCAACATTTTAAAGATGTAGGTTTTATATCAGGAACATACAAATATCAGGAATATACGCCGATAGACTAATTATACAAAAACAGATTGCGCACAGTCGACAATGGGAACAATTCCAGTGGTATAAGGTGCGTATCTTAACTATAGGATATTTACCATCAAATACTGTGTAAAAAAAAAAGTTTGAAACTAGACTATATAAAATACATATATTCTGTTTTGCTAATAATATATATTCATCTGAAACCAATTGTGAATGCTGTAAAGCTGCAATTGCACTTTCGTTGTAAACTAGTGATGATAAAATAAGAAAAACTGCCAAGGCAAGCGTAGCAGCATAACATTTACATTTTAGTCATTTACTGCTAAATGACTAAAATGTAAATGTAATGCTGCTACGCTTGCCTTGGCAGTTTTTCTTATGTTATCATCACTAGTTTACAACGAAATGCCCTATTCAAATGAGTGCAATTGCAACTTTACAGCATTCACAATTGGTTTCAGATGAATATATATTATTAGCAAAACAGAATATATGTATTTTATATAGTCTAGTTTCAAACTTTTTTTTTTACACAGTATTTGATGGTAAATATCCTATAGTTACTTACAGTTAGTGAGTGCATACATTTTCATACTGGCCCCCCGTGGGAAACGAACCCACAACCCTGGCGTTGCAAGCGCCATGCTCTAAAAAACGGAGTTACAGGGGACTACAGCAGACCATATCACAGCACTTAAAGGGTATTTGTGTTATCATTATGTTATTCATATCAATAACATGTATCATTGTGTAATGGGCGTGAGAAATGGGCTTCAAAAATAATTATTAGGCGAAATAATTTCGCATTAAAAAATATACACATTTTTACAACACAACGATTGTCAAAATAATATAATCAATGTAGGTTATTTGTTTGTATCCATTTTTGCTGATTTAGGTTGCAAGTCATTGGATTTAGGTTGCAAGTTGGGTGAAAAAAAACGAAAATCCTTTACATTTATGACTTTTTGCAAAACCAAACAGTTTTCCACGTTGATTCAACGTCATCACATTGATTATTTGATGTTGAAATTATGTGGAAACAACGTTTATTCAACCAATTTTTACGCAGTAGGTATGTTGTTTGTCCCTGCTAAAGGAATACATTAAAACCATGTTATTATGTGAAGGCCTAAGACATATAATCATCTGAGCTGAAAACATTAGGCTAAAGGTGCAGTTGTTGTTTGCATACTGAGAAATAGTGAGATGCTTTACTGAAGGCTGATCGAACCACATAACAAACCTTTTATGTGGTAAGTGGGGTGAAAACCATTCAATTTCAACGGATGCCTATAATCATGATGATTTAGGCCTTAAACAAATTATAGTAGTCTAGAACCTACTGCGATCTGACCCCATGAAACATTAGTTTAGCGGAAATAGTTCAAGCTCGTGTGAAATTGTTGGTAATATATTTTCAAAGTGAGAGAATTCACAACGATGATTTATGGGCTTTGCATGATGTTAATTATCCAAGCTATGTGTTCCTCCTCCTAATATCACAAGTGTATTGTTTGTTTTCTATAGGCCTAAATGTGTTTACGAATACCAAACATTACACCAACATCCCAACATGATTAATTACGGAACATATTTATTCTTGACAAGCAGATCTAATGACGTTTTGTTATTTGATCCCGTAATTGTCAGAGCCATGTCCACAGGACACATCCGATAATTATGACAAATGATTATGTAGAATCATTCTGAAGTTGTTTGACAAGCGAAATAACTGTGAATTAACGACATCACCTCGCGCCTTCCCTTACCAACGTTTCTCACATACCTCTTCTCGAGGTCCGATTTACCCGTAGAATAACAATAACACTCATTAAACCCTAACGTTTCTGTCAACCTCTCCAAATGACTCTGGATATGAGGGCGTATCACCCGGGACCTGAGGGGTTTATTTACTCTCTCCACCGCATGGCTGAATGGGGAAAACCAGCTGTGTTCTTTTGCTTTTAATGGGGTGTATCCAAATGTACTTCCATCTCCTCTATCGCATTAAAAAAAAAAAAAGTTATAGACAAACCACATTTCAGGCTATCCTGACCAATCTAAGTCATCAAGGCAGTTGTGGAAGGCTCCATAGTAGTGTTTGTTTTGATTTATTATTGTAAAGCTTGACTTTACAATAATATTTATTTTATTGACCATATCCACCAACATCGCCATACTTCGTTGACATCAAAGTGTTAATGGTAAATTAATGGTCGTTTTTAGTGTAGCGGTCAGAAATGATTTATTACCACGAGTCACGAAGGACTCCTTCCATGCGCGCGATAGTTTCAACAGAAGAAGGCTGGGCAAGACTTAATGAAAATAAATGAAAGTAGCTTGCAGTATTATGTTCATAATTCTGTACGGTATTTACACTGTACACTGCAACTCTTCTCCAAACAGGCCCACTCAAATTACCGATGGAGCACACCAAAATGGGTTCAACCTTCAACCATGCGGATTATTCTGCGAATTATTAACAAAATGGGTTCCTATATCTTACACTATATAGACCTAGCCTGCATTTGCTAATGTAGCCTAATAATCAATTTCTGCGTTAAGGTGTTAATCAGTCCCGAGTGTATAGGCTGCACTTGGAGTACACTTCTCACTTACTCTCCTGCTGGGTGGTGTCGCTCCCACTGGTCAGCCCCGGGGACTCAAGCATATTCCTCCCTGCCTCACCGACACTCTCGTCCGCCTGTGTCCCAACCATTTCCCTGGCCTCCTCCAGATCCAACAGGTGGCTCACCGAGAAGTTCTTTTTGGCTTGAAGGTTTTCCAGATTCGATGTAATCGGACTCTCCAAGCGATTTGATATCGTTGCTTGCCTGTCCCTTACATGTGCATAGCTAGAAGTCATGACGGAAATAGGATACAGTAGAAAAAACTGAGCAATAATAATAAGCGAGCCAAATGTATCCTTGCACACAGAACGCACGAACAGGAACAGCGCCTCGAAACCAGCCCGAGAAACCTCAGTTTTCCAAGCAAAGCACAGTTGCTGCTCACATCCAGACGCAGCAGTGGCGGTAAAACCAGACTTCTACAGACAGAAGAAAAAAGCTTTTCCCCTCGTTTGTTTCCCGTGATCACAAATCTCTACGCATCCGGTCCATCCATACACGCGCATAAACAACAAATATAGTCTCCATATAAAATCACAGCGTCCTGCACCTGGGTTTTCAAGAAGTCCTCTTAAAAAGTCCTCCCCACTTCCCACTCCTGTTGACTCACGGTCGCAACTGACTGAGCTTAGCTGATGCCGAACAGATGCGCTCGTGTGTGCATAAAGCTGGCTCAGCTCAGGGCTCAAGGCACTGGGAAACTGGCTCTGCTATGGCTAAGGCACCTTTCTTGGAACTATTGCTTTTTCTCAGTGAGAATCGGTCGACTCTCTCTCTCTCTTTCTTTCCCTTCGCTCTCTCTCTCTCTCGTTGCTTCTCTCACTCTCTTTCTGCTTCTCTCTTGCTCTGGCACTTCAAATGAGGCTCACGCTGGCACGCTGCGGATGCTGCCTGCACCAGCCAGGGTGTAAATGAAACTCTGAGACTCCTGGGAGAGTAGATGGACCATAATAGCAGCCCGTAATTACGTGGCGATGCCTGTATGCTGTTTCTGACGTTTCACAGACCCCCTCGCTACGCTCCCGTCCTCCTCAAACTCTACCCTCCCCTTTCAGCAGCACACAACCACACCAACAACATCTCCACCACCCAGAACCCACTGATTAAGGCTTTTTAACGAACCTCTGGCAACCTTAACCAACCCCTTGGAACCTGCGGCGCGAAGAGTCCCGGGAGCTCTGGAGGGGAGGGATAATTATCACCCCGTGTGATGATAGAGCCAGTAAAGAGATTTTAACTGTCGGGCTATATCGGCCCCAGACCAACCCAATCACTATTACTGCACGGGATTCAGACGTGGCCCGTGGCTACATTTTCTTCAGATATGTGGTTATTCAAAGTATACTGCATAATTGCTGTTTTGATAAAAGATTTACAAGGAGACATTGACAATAAATCGTCCTGAACACAAAGGAAGAACCTCTGCTTTCCAGCTGATACATTTTGTTTGAATGTCGAAACTTTCATTTTTTAATGTTCATGCGTTTGTATTTCTTCTCCCCTGTGTAGCTATTATTACTTGTACTCCTGGCTACAATAGCTAGTTCAAAATAATCCCAAACAAAAAACAATGGCAACCAATACATTCTTAATGAATCAACTGTAATGATGCCGTTATTGGCATACCTTAGCTATGTTTCACCCTGGCACACAATATACAATAACCAAAGCCAAACCCCAGACATTCTAATAGGCTACACAAGCCGTTATCTGACAAACAGACTTGTAAGACTTTGGGTTTAGTAGAAAATTCTGTTTAGAATTGTTGGAATTGGGGTCTCATTTTGTGCGCGCTCTGAGTGGGGGTCTTGACAGGGGGGCTCGGGGTGGGATGGAGGAATGAAGGAGGAATGGAGGGATGGAGGGAGTAATGTGTTTAGATGGCAGGAGTATAGACTCACTATAGGCTCCATACTGCCATAGACATCCCGTAGCTTCCAGCCCCTGATCTGGGAAAAGAACACTTGATGCCATCAAAGGGACGCGGATTGAATCCAGATGTGCTTCTCTCGTTCTTTCCATGTATTTAATGAAGGCGCGGGGATAGAGTAGTGTTTTTCATCATTAGTTTTCCCTCCAGATTCCTTTTTCCTGCCTACACGTCCATTCCAGTGCCAGTGTAAAAAGCCTCCCCAACAGTTTCGGCCTAAACCCCAAAGCTCCATATAGCCTACTCTTTTCACTCCCGCTTAAAGAATGTTATACGACAAAGTTAGAAGCCTATTCTTTCGTGATTGTCTGACCAAAAAGAAAGGTCAATGTTACTCTGTATGAAGTGTGTCATCCGAAATCTGGCCTGACCTTTGGAATAGGTATATTCCGCAAAATAAAATATATTCATATGATTATTTCTCATTTGAAATCCTCATAGCCTGCATACTGATATGTATACATTATTAAGCGTGACACATGTATGTACAAATATCGTATTCAATGTAGCAAAGGGAAGTTTCATGAGAGGAGAGTATATGTGAATGTTTTTTTAACATCAGCTACTGCCGCCTAAATGACTATAAAAGCCCCAATCTCTGCACATGTGCAAGGGTCAAGCAAACATGTTTTGCTCGATAAAGGTCAAATTGTAAACAGCACTTTTGTAATTAATATGTAATTAAAAAACATAAACATCGTTACCCATCCATCCAAGGAATCGAATTATGCAAATGCGCCATAGTTGCGTCTTTACCCAGGTGAACTACTGACCCTTGATTGTCATTTCAGACAAAGGCAATGATTAGTCTGACAAAAACTCATACTAATTAACCTTTAATATGTTTATGAATTTTTTAAAAGCACACATAAATCAACGTTTGAATTGACATGTCTCCATTATGTTTAACTTATAGGAAAAAAGTTTACCTTGCATTTTCATTATTTAAATTCAAATTTTTAACCTTGTAAAACGTAATAAGCTCAAATGCACCGACATATTACGAACAATGTAGAAGATTCAACGAATTTAGCGTAAATGGAAAAAGCGAGGAAAGGGAGACGTGCGCAGTCACAATGAAATACGGTTATTGCCTTGATGTAAACGGATGTCTCAGTTTCAATAAGATAATTTGATCACACACTTAATGCTTACTTTTGGCCATCTTTCATAACAATTCAATCATTGTTTATTGCATATTATGTGCAGTTGAGGAATTCACTCTGGATATCCAAAGTGTAGCTACAGGCATAAGAGAAACGTAATGTAATAGGCATACATCATTTTGATACATAATTTGTGAAAGCTGTGTAACAGTAAGTAAAGATAGGCTACAGGGAATCGTCCAAGCTGGGTGCTGAGGAGCAGACATTTCACAGAAAAACATTTTGGAAAGAAAGAAGTCTTCAGTTTTTCAAGCTGCAAGAATTGTGTACCACAATTACGGTGTTGAAATAATCTACACAAAATTCATTGTTGGGAAATACCTGTTTTTTTAGACAATAACATGAGTACAGTAACTGAATACAGTATAAATAATAACCGAACGTTTTGAAATAATGTGCAATAATGTAGGCCTACTTTAACAAGGCCTATTGGGTTTTATGTTTTAGGTTTATGGAGCAATGGCATGAAGTGCATGCTCTAAAATATATGTCCACGCTTTGGGACGCATGAAACCGTTGCCTACAGAATAGGGCAACAGCAGCGGTTGGCTTTATGATCAGAATCAGCGCGGGTGAATACATTTCACACGCGCATGGCTTTGTAAACTCGGCGTGTTGTTTAATCGGGAGCAGATTGGTTTTCATGTCGGAACACCACACAGGCAGTTTGCAATTAGCGCGAGAGCGTTTTCAATGTTGGAACAATAGAGGTAGAGACGAGAGAGAGAGAGAGAGAGAGAGAGAGACAGTGTCGCATGTCCCTTCAGAGTCGCATGGCCCAAACGGCAAAGAGGGGGACTGAAATTGCACACACAATGAGGCATCGGCATTACCGTTATCAATACTATATCCAAGCGGAAACACTTGCAGTAAATGATCTACTGTTATACCTCGAACCAGTGAAAATTAAACAGCTTATGCGCGTTAAAATGATTTAGATGATCTCGATTAGAAATCGCCAATGTTGATTATATTGTTATTGAAAACATCTGCCAATTGTGAATTGTGTATTCTAATGTTGTAATCCGAACTCGGTGCCTGCGCGAGGGATTTGCAGTTCAACAGGTCTCAAGATGAGAATTCCCTCGTCGTTGCAATCAGGGATCGCGAGGGGGGGGGGGGGGGGGGGGGGGGGGGGGGCAACACATGGTTTCCCGTCCAGGATATGGAGAGTCAACTAGGAGGCCATTTTACTCCCAATTAGAGAAATAAAGGTGGACATGGGCCAACGCGCTACCCCAATAGGCACTAAGGGTCACTGGACAGCACTGCAGCCAGCCAGTCAGCCCGGCCGACAGAGACGCATGCTGCCGACTAAGATGAGTGCAAGTCATTCAGCCAAGGGCAAGGCAATCTTTCAGCTAATACACTACTGAATCAGCAACAATAGAAAAACATAAAAAGTGTGTGTTTTCATTGGAGGAATTGAATAAGCGCTGGTTGGTTGACCAAACTGCAAGTATCCTTAAAGTCAATGGCAATGCATATTGCCGGCCTAGTTACCTTCAGTGTTTCTCAGAACAATTTTAATCAATTTCGATGCACATTTACACAATTATTCAAACACAGGCCTACATTTCTTTTTAAGCAACGAAAATTCAAAGTAGGCTAAATTAAATCATATACAATATGAAATCATATTCACTTTCGTTCAATAACCTATATATAGGTCTAGCGGTTTCTAAATTAATCATTGCATGTCATACACTTTAAAGAGAAAATGATTATGTCTGATTCCAAATGTGTCTATTCAAATATCCTAACATGAGTAGGCTAGGCCTAGCCTAAATGCTTATTACACTGATCCCATGTATATTTGCCCACGAATTATTAAACCCACATTATCAACATAAAAATTTATAGCAAAAACGGTATTTTCTCTCTCTCTGAAATTCTAATTCAAGGTAGGCATATGTTTCACACAGTTCCATATATCTATAGCTGTATTACATATCTAAATCGATTTCGATATGGCTGTGGCTAACAAATAGGTCTATAATTTAGAAATACCTTGATAAATAACTTGATCGAAGAATCCCACAGATAGGCTATTATATTACAGCCTTTAGACAAACATGTTTTTTTTTACCGCCATAAGCAAACTATGCAGTGCAGTTATAATTGAACTCTCGACCATGAACTAACTCACAAATAATTAACAAATAGCCTATCAGTTGTTTAATGTCTGTGTACTTTTTCTTGATAGGCCTAACTTGAAATTAAAAGTGTACTTTTTCCTATATATCTTGAAAATAAAAGTGCACCAGGAATTGTTGGTGGACAACGAAATAATATAGCATATACATTAATTAAAACAGTTGGGCTATTGGGCCTAAGCCTTAATTATTCACGATTTATGCAAATACAATTAATTTTCCATAGCCCAAAGTGTCAAGCTCAAAATTCAATAACGCCGACGGGCCAGATGGAGGAGATTTTCAGTAACAGTTGATCTCACAGCTTCTCTGTGGTTGGTTCTCGGGTTACACGGCCCTTCTCGACCTGTCTAGGGACTCCAGCGTCACATAAATCACACAGTGCTCTAGAAGTCCGCCGCTTTCTGAAGTCGTTGGGCTTTACCGCTTCACCAAAGCCAACGGCTAATAGTCAATTCCAAGTCGTGTTTTTGTATACTTCTACCTTATAGCCTTTAGATTCCATAAGAGTTGAGAACATACCCTACTGAATTATGCCGGCTTCTATAGAGCTAAATTAGTACAAGTCAGCTCTATGATTTTTCTTTATGATTTATCCCATAGAAGAACAGCCGCTATACTATTTTCTGAGGAGGCATACATGCACTATTAGACAATAGGCAATGGCATACACGCAAATACAGGTAGCCTTTAAACATCCATCAATAAATAACACATTCTTATTATTAAAACAAATGAGTAAAATATCATTTCAGGCAGGATATCAAACGCATTAAAGCGTTGACCTGTGAGGTGGCGGGGACATTCAGTGGTCACTCACTACTCGCTAACTAATTAAAAGAGCTGGGTTTATGGTCTCCCTTTCAGACGGCCAGATGTGACCAAAGCGCTGTAAAATCTCAGAGCGGTTTACAGAACACTTACTGCACTTAAAATGACTTGAAAAAGCGATGGGAGTTCGAAACTATTCTCACTAAATTCCACTCCGGCACCACAAGCTCCAATAAGGAATCCGTTTCACTCGGACACCTTACAGCAGTTAGAAAGACAGATTGAAACAGATCATTCAAAATACTAATTTCTTATAATGAAGATGACAAAAACAAAGCAAATCAGAAATAAGAAATACAAGTTTAGTATTAATTTAATTATAATACTTTATTCATACTAATTTAACCAACCAAGATGACATGAACAGCATAGAAGTGTTACAATTAACAGGTTTTGTGCAGTTGCATTCAGGTTCAGAATATATATATATAAAAATAAAATACATACCCAAATACTAACCACATATTGTAAAATAATACATGTTTACATATCCACCTACTTTAAATAAGCCCATTTCAATACAAAACAACAGATATGTTGGATTTAAACAAATTCACATAGAATTAATGTTAAGGATAATATTTTTTTTTTTTAACACACAATTAATAATTTGGTTCCCCCCGGCACACACAGGGCCATAAAGCTTGTTTTTACGCACAAAACCAGCTGCAGCACACTCATATCAGATACATGTTATATTGCTGTAGACACATTTGTTCCATAGAGTGCCACTGAAAACAAGCTCTTCTAAAGCCATAACAGTAAAGCAGTAACATGCCGCTGAGCAGTTTCCTCTCAGAGCATACATACATTATGAGATATCACCTTACCATTCCTTAGGAAGCCTGCTGGAGATCTGCAAGTCTTTAATAAGCCTGAGACAGACAGAGTTGGGTTTTGGGAAATACCAGCCCTTCGATAGCAAACCCTCCCAGATAATATGTTGATCTACAACATACAGTCAGAATAGATCTGTCACAGTGCTGCTTTAGTGAACACAAGTATCTTGTATTGATCTGTAGCCTGGATCTGCACAGAGGATCATTCAGGGTTTTACTGTTAACCACCTCCTTTCAGCTGCACCATAAAGACAACGCAGGCCAATTTTAAAAACAGCTATGCTTTCAATTCTACATATGCTTGGCTAGGCATGACACAGAGAGAGCATCCACTTCTGATGTAAATGTTGTGCAAAAGAAGAGCTTGAAGCATTTTAGACACCAGCACACAGACAAACCACCCTCGACAAACAGTAACAAAATACTAATGTTGTTCGCTCCACAATGAAGACTCAGTGAGCTAGTTCTCAGGCAGTACAAATCTAAATGAATTTCCCCCAACGGTAGAATGTTCATACATATACTGGCTTACCTGGTTAAATAAAGGTGAAATAAAATTTAAAAAAATACAGTACACAGGACTGTTATGCAAAGAGAGGAAATATCCTCTGATGTATTGGACATACATTATTAGTGTTAGTATACTGAGGCTATGTGGTAACGGACAGACTGACATTGAGTCAGTAAGAGTCTGTTACCTTGAACAGTGAAAGTAAGGGCTGACACCTCCCCTCCCCGAGTCTCAGGAAGCAGAAGCTGGGGCCTCAGCCGCACTCTGCCCCGCTAGGGGGCTGTTGGCCGTTTTACAGTCCTGATCGCTCCCCTTTGGTTCGGTCACCGTCACTGCAGGGTAGTCCTGCTGGAGCATGGCACTGCCTGCCTGTGTCTCAGTCTCTACCCCAGGTGTGGACCCTGTATCTGGGGGAGACTGGACATGTGCCTCTCCCTGGTTCTCCATGACACTCTTCTTCCTCTCCTCCTCCCTCTCCTCCTCCTGTTCCTCCTCCGTGGCCTGGAGGTGTAGTTGCTGCAGCAGCTCCTCCAGCTTGTGGGCCTTGCGGAGCTCGTTCTGCTGGATGATGGCACACAGGTGCTCCGTCAGCTGCTCCTTTATCTCTGTCTTCTTGTGGAGGTCCAGCTTGGCCGTTACATACTCAGACTCCGCCTTCTCATAGCGCTTCCTGAACAGAAAAGAAGACAGGCAGATGGATTAGGAGTTATTAGGATTTTGTTTTATAGCAAAGGAAGGAATACATGGCATAGCTCACCTGACAAAGACTTCTGTGAAGTCAAAACGTTGTTGATTTGGGTTCAGAAAAAAGTCACTGGGGAGCAGCAATATTCCTTGTGCAGGCCACTCATTCCTTTATCTCAGTATAATTTTTTTAGCACAAATGTAGGATGTATCACCTTCCTTTTTTCATGTCTGAGAGGAAGGACTGCATGTGTTGAAAGCGGTTTATGGCATTAGGGACATTGTTCTCTGAATGTATTGGGATGTATTGAAGGAGTATGCTGAATAACCTGTAGGGAGCAGTGTTTCCAGAGTTTGAAATAAGGAAATGTTCACTGCCATATCAGTATAGCTACAGACTGCTGTGTTTTTTTTTTTTTTTTGTGATACAACAAGAATAATGGGTATTAGTAAATTGACAACTATCATGGATGACCTCTCCTGAGTGAAAATACAACCTGATTGAACAGAATCCCATCTCCGTGGCAAGGATTCAGCATGTTCTCCAAGTTGTGTTTACCTTGCAGTGTTGTAGTCCCAGCTGGCCTGCTCTATCACACCTCTCAGAATGCAGATGTCGTTGGACACCATATTGTCCAGAGTCTGCAAATCTTTCTGGATCCTCTTCAGCTTCACTGTCTCTGCCTGGGTCTGTTTGGATCTGTGTACACAGAAAACAGGCAGCTGGTTGAATTTTTGCATGTGTAACCACAGCAAGTGTCCATATAAAACAATGTGTATCAGAATAGCTGGTACTGATAATGTGAACTATGGGACCTGTCCTTACTTCTCAGCAATGGTCTTGGTCAGGAGGGCTTTCTTGCGCTTATTCCTCTCTTCCATCATCTTTTGGTCTTGCTGAAGCAGCTCTATGCGGGTCTTCTCCCGACTACAACAATAACAACGACGAGCATTAACACACAATACAGAGAATGGCGATCAGCAGACATGATTATGTGTTTGATCTACAAACAATAAAGGACAGGCGTAATTAGCCTAAGATAAGTATTCTTAAAATAAATTACTGCACTCTTCTTGGTTTTTGGACCCTGTGAGTGTCAACATTACTGGCATGTCAAACTAAACCAATGTACAGGCAACTGTGAGATCATCATAAGACATTGCTCTATAACTAATTTATTATAAAGACTTACTAACAATTCCACCTCTTGTTTTTCCAACTCCTTGGCAATAGGCGGTGTGTCCTCCGCTGGTGCAGGAGCATGGTTTACGGTAAGGGGCTCTTTTTCGCTGGGTTCCTCCACCGGCTTTGTGGGGGTAACGACGGGCTGAATGACAGCCTGCGGCGGGGGCTTAGCGGGCTGCGGCAGAGGCTTGGTTAGCTTCTGCTCGGGTGGTAGCACAGGCGAGCCGGGTCCACTCTTTTGCTCAGCGGCTAACTGGAGGGCTCTCTCTCGCTGCAACTGCTGCCGACTCCGGTTAGTAGGAGCTGGTTTCCGTCCACGACCTAAAGCCGCAGGCACCGCCTGGTCTGATGAATGAGGTAAAACAACAGGGATACTGGATATCGATACACTTCACAGACGTAACTAGCTACTGAATTTACAAATTAATGGATATCTGTGGAAAGCCGACAGATCCTCTTGGCTAAGCAGCTAACGTTATACTAGCCCATGATCATAAATCTGTTTCATCACATTACACATAAGAGTCATTGGACGAAGGCGTCTTCAGTACGGGTAGTTTTGTTAAGCGCCCCGACGGTCGACGGTCAATCTGAACATACACATGCGTCATTGCGCTAAGGTTTTGGAAACATAAGGACCTTATCTTTCATTTCAGCAACAATAAAAATAAATTTAAAAAAGGCTAAATTGATACACACCTTGATAGGGTTAGTTTTCCCACATAGCCATATCTCAATGTTACAGCGCTTGTTTACAGAAAACAGACGGAAAACAAGAGACAACCACCTGTGCTAATTAGCTATCTAGCGTGCTACGAACACCTGTGTGTAAGCGTAACTCGGGAAGTGTATCAGAAGTGTAGTTTCGTTGCATGGAGGCACCCATAGCTGTATGGATCTGTAACTGCTACAGTAAGTGTATGTTTTTTATTTTAAGGATTCTTTCTCGCTGATGAATGATAGGAGTCATATGTTTTGAAAGCCATATCACAAGCGATGATTATTGACGGTTCTAAAACACAGCGTTGGGATTGCAGTTCACATGAACCAGTCGTGGGCGATGCTAATGGCAGAGAACTGTAGGGAGAAGACAGAATGCCACCTAGAGTTTTCGTGAGCTAACCTTACGTAAGCCCAATATGTACTCTTAAGCAGCCTACCGTTACTCCTTAAGGTCCAAGGATCTTATGTTATTTTCAGAGGTAGACTGGCTCTGGCAGCCAAAACAGCCAGATACTCCATCTAAACGTGAATCGTTTCTCAATGGCGATACGGTTCTAGAAACATAAAGCCTTTTACGTTCATGCCACATTAGAATATACACTTACTGTACCCTGTTTTAACCGGCTTTATCACAGTTGCAGCCAACAGTATTTTTCAGTGACAACATGTTTCTGGCGGCCTTCTTCAGTTACACACAGGTGTTCGGCACATGCTAGATAGCTAATTAGCACAGGTGGTCCCTCTGTCTTCAGTAAACAAGCGCTGTAACATGTGTGGGAACACTAACCCTATTAAAGTGTGTATCAATTTAACATTTTATTTATTTATTATTATTTCTCGCTGATATGAAAGACACTAAGGTCCTTCCTTATACGTCCAAAACCGTACCACAAGCGATGCATGTTAATCTTCAGACCGAGTTTCGGTGATCTTAACAAAACTCCCCCCTACAGAAGATGCCTTTGTCCAATGACTCTTACGTTTAATGTAATGGAACTGAGAGTCATGATTATCAAGGGCTAACGTTATGCTACCTTGAAGTTACCTTTCTGCTGCAACTTTCGTAGCTCCTCTTCTGAAAACCCTGACCATCCAGCCATTTTAAGATTGATATCCTAGGAATTTAGCGACACGAGATATTTGTTAGCTATTAAATATTTAGCGAAACCGTCAACTTAAAATGCCAAAAGTTAGTAACAATCCAGCAAAACTTTCTACTTAGCCGCCATCTTTGTTTATTGATGCCACGTCAAAGACCCCGAAAAGGACCGGTGAAGGGATACTAAAAATAACGCCTGTTTGATTTTAATACAAATTGTAGTTTATTAATTCAAATGATGTAATATTCACCGGTTTGTGTGCTGTTAGACTAATTATACAACACGCACAAATACTAAACTGAAATTTGTTACCTATTGCAAAAAGAGAAACACTGGCAAATACTTTGGATACGAGTATGCTTCAGAGCCAGAGTTTATCTAAAGGCCAGTTTATACTTGGTCTAACTACATGTCTGTAGACGATTTGAATGCGACAAGTGTCGCTGGTCAAAATGACATTTAATGGATACTCCGGTGGTATGTCTGTAGACGGTCGCTGCGACTGTTAGTTTCCTTGATGCACAGACATTAAAAACGTTTCTGCTACTGTCTCAACGTCCGTTGTCGTGGTTACCGAACTGCCACAGCAACCAGACCAAATCCTCCTGTGACAAGATGATGCAAATTCTCCTATAGAATTACCTACTTTTATTTCGTCACACTGTGGCACTAAACTATTTTCTGTAAGCTCACCATTACTTTATAAATAAATATGTTGTTGTGGGTTTATTTTCCTGTAATAATTAATAAAAAGTAGCTAAAGTTAAGACGTTGTCTGCTATACACTGGGGAGTCTCGTCATTATTTGAACTGGCTAGCAACGAACCATAACATTGTTTAGAAAATTGCTTTTAGTTGTCTGGCTTGCTAGATTGACGTTTGCTGAATTCATTTTTAAGGGGATGGGTTTATTGGTGTTAAAATAGAGAAAGTATGCTAATTGGAGCAACTGGCTGCTGATGTCCTGCACAGTCTGTCATTTTGCGTTTATACTTTTTCATAATGACAAGTTTGATGTCGGATAGTGCTGAGCGATTAACCAACATTTCTGTTATTTTTCGGTTTTTAAACCACTAATTGACCAACATCGGTTCAATTATTTGAATTCCATTTCGTTCGGGGGTTTTCTGTGAGTTCAATGCTCACACTGCACAGTTTCTCTAGAGATAAATCAGATCCAGCCTGAACTTTGCTATATTTTAGGGAGTTGTAGTTTCCAACTGGCCAATATTCTCAACCTGGTCGCATCGACTAGACGTAACATAGTAAATGTAAATCCGGGACACTCTAGGCTATACAAACGCCTCACACCGCGTGGCTGCTGCCTCTCTAACCTGGTGGTCCCTGCACGCACCACCCACGTGGAGTTCCAGGTCTCAGGCAGCCTCTGGAACTACCGTTCTGCTGCCAACAAGGCAGAGTTCATCTCAGCCTATGCTACCCTCCAGTCCCTCGACTTCTTGGCGCTGACGGAAACATGGATTACCACTGAAAACACTGCTACTCCTACTGCTCTCTCCTCGTCTGACCATGTGTTCTAGCATACCCCGAGAGCATCTGGTCAGCGGGGTAGTGGCACAGGAATCCTCATCTCTCCCAAATGGACATTCTCTATTTTTCCCCTGACCCATCTGTCTATCTCCTCATTTGAATTCCATGCTGTCACAGTCACTAGCCCATTTAAGCTTAATATCCTTGTCATCTATCGCCCTCCAGGTTCCCTTGGAGAGTTCATCAATGAGCTTGACGCCTTGATAAGTTCCTTTCCTGAGGATGGCTCACCCCTCACAGTTCTGGGGGATTCAACCTCCCTACGTCTACCTTTGACTCATTTCTCTCTGCCTCCTTCTTTCCACTCCTCTCCTCTTTTGACCTCACCCTCTCACCCCCCCCCCCCCCCCCCCCCTACTCACAAGGCAGGCAATACGATTGACCTCATCTTTACTAGATGCTGTTCTTCTACTAATCTCACTGCAACTCCCCTCCATGTCTCCGACCACTACTTTGTATCCTTTTCTCTCTCGCTCTCCTCCAACACTACTCACTCTGCCCCTACTCAGATGGTAATGCGCCGTCGCAACCTTCGCTCTCTATCTCCCGCCACTCTCTCCTCTTCCATCATATCTTCTCTTCCCTCTGCTCAATCCTTCTCCCTCCAATCTCCTGATTCTGCCTCATCAACCCTCCTCTCCTCCCTTTCTGCATCCTTTGACTCTCTATGTCCCCTTTCCTCCCGGGAGGCTCGGTCCTCCCCTCCAGCTCCGTGGCTTGATGACTCATTGCGAGCTCACAGAACAGGGCTCCGGGCAGCTGAGCAGAAATGGAGGAAAACTAGACTCCCTGCTGACCTGGCATCTTTTCACTCCCTCCTCTCTACATTTTCTTCATCTGTTTCTGCTGCTAAGGCCACTTTCTACCACTCTAAATTCTAAGCATCTGCCTCTAACCATAGGAAGCTCTTTGCCACCTTCTCCTCCCTGCTGAATCCTACTCCCCCTCCTCCCTCTCTGTGGATGACTTCGTCAACCATTTTGAAAAGAAGGTTGACGACATCCGATCCTCGTTTGTTAAGTCAAATGACACTGCTGGTCCTGCTCACACTGCCCTACCCTATGCTTTGACTTCTTTCTCCCCTCTCTCTCCAGATAAAATCTTGCGACTTGTGACGGCCGGCCGCCCAACAACCTGCCCGCTTGACCATATCCCCTCCTCTCTTCTCCAGACCATCTCCGGTGACCTTCTCCCTTACCTCACCTCGCTGATCAACTCATCCTTGACCGCTGGCTATGTCCCTTCCGTCTTCAAGAGAGCGAGAGTTGCACCCCTTCTCAAAAAACCAACACTCGATCCCTCTGATGTCAACAACTACAGACCAGTATCCCTTCTTTCTTTTCTCTCCAAAACTATTGAGCGTGCCGTCTTTAGCCAACTCTCTTGCTATCTCTCTCAGAATGACCTTCTTGATCCAAACCAGTCAGGTTTCAAGACTGGTCATTCAACTGAGACTGCTCTTCTCTGTGTCACGGAGGCTCTCCGCACTGCTAAAGCTAACACTCTCTCCTCTGCTCTTGTCCTTCTAGACCTGTCTGCTGCCTTTGATACTGTGAACCATCAGATCCTCCTCTCCACCCTCTCCGAGCTGGGCATCTCCGGCGCGGCTCACTCTTGGATTGCGTCCTACCTGACCGGTCGCTCCTACCAAGTGGCGTGGCGAGAAGCTGTCTCCGCACCACGTGCTCTCACCACTGGTGTCCCCCAGGGCTCAGTTCTAGGCCCTCTCCTATTCTCGCTATACACCAAGTCACTTGGCTCTGTCATATCCTCACATGGCCTCTCCTATCATTGGTACGCAGACGACACACAACTAATCTTCTCCTTTCCCCCTTCTGATAACCAGGTGGTGAATCGCATCTCTGCATGTCTGGCAGACATTTCAGTATGGATGACGGATCACCACCTCAAGCTGAACCTTGGCAAGACAGAGTTGCTCTTCCTCCCGGGGAAGGACTGCCCGTTCCATGATCTCGCCATCACGGTTGACAACTCCGTTGTGTCCTCCTCCCAGAGTGCGAAGAGCCTTGGCGTGACCCGATAGCCTTTGCTTTCTTAACTGATTGTGTATATTGGTTCCTGACTTCCCTGAAAAGTTACATATCGCGGGGGCTGTTCGCTGCTAATGCAGTACGCCACAGGATGTTTTTGTGCTGGTCAAGGGCAGTCAAGTCTGAGGAGAACCAGTGGCTATATCTGTTCTTAGTTCTGAATTTTTTGAATGGGGCATGCTTATTTAAGATTGAGAGGAAAGCACTTTTAAAGAACAACCAGGCATCCTCTACTGACGGAATGAGGTCAATATCCATCCAGGATACCCGGGCCAGGTTTAGCTAACATCTAGGCGGTGACCCGATCCTGTAGGTTCATGCTCTACAACATTCGGAGAGTACGACCCTGCCTTACACAGGAAGCGGCACAGGTCCTAATCCAGGCACTTGTCATCTCCCGTCTGGATTACTGCAACTCGCTGTTGGCTGGGCTCCCTTCCTGTGCCATTAAACCCCTACAACTCATCCAGAATGCCGCAGCCCGTCTGGTGTTCAACCTTCCCAAGTTCTCTCACGTCACCCCGCTCCTCCGCACACTACACTGGCTTCCAGTTGAAGCTCGCATCTGCTACAAGACCATGGTGCTTGCCTACGGAGCTGTGAGGGGAACGGCACCTCCGTACCTTCAGGCTCTGATCAGTCCCTACACCCAAACGAGGGCATTGCGTTCATCCACCTCTGGCCTGCTGGCTCCCCTACCTCTGCTGAAGCACAGTTCCCGCTCAGCCCAGTCAAAACTGTTCGCTGCTCTGGCACCCCAATGGTGGAACAAGCTCCCTCACGACGCCAGGACAGCGGAGTCACTCACCACCTTCCGGAGACATTTGAAACCAAACCTCTTTAATGAACACCTGGGATAGGATAAGTAATCCTTCTACCCCCCCCCCTTACCCCCCCCCCCCCCCCACACACATTTTTTAAAATAAAAAAATTGTAAAGTGGTTATCCCACTGGCTATAAGGTGAATGCACCAATTTGTAAGTCGCTCTGAATAAGAGCATCTGCTAAATGACGTAAATGTAAATGTAAATGTAGGGGGGGTATACAGAAGATAGCCCTATTTGGTAAAAGACCAAGTCCATATTATGGCAAGAACAGCTCAAATAAGCAAAGAGAAACGACAGTCCATCATTACTTTAAGACATGAAGGTCAGTCAATACGGACAATTTCAAGAACTTTGAAAGTTTCTTCAAGTGCAGTCGCAAAAACCATCAAGCGTTATGATGAAACTGGCTCTCATGAGGACCGCCACAGGAATGGAAGACCCAGATAAATGATTCACAGAGTTCAAGTCACAGACAAATCTCAACATCAACTGTTCAGAGGGGACTGTGTGAATCAGGCCTTCATGGTCGAATTACTGCAAAGAAACCACCACTAAAGGACACCAATAATAAGAAGAGACCTGCTTGGACCAAGAAACCCGAGCAATGGACATTAGACCGGTGGAAATGTGTCCTTTGGTCTGGAGTCCAAATTTGAGATTTTGGTTCCAACCACTGTGTCTTTGTGAGACGCGGTGTGGGTGAACGGATGATCTCCTCATGTGTAGTTCCCACCGTAAAGCATGGAGGAGGAGGTGTTATGGTGTGGGGGTGCTTTGCTGGTGACACTGTCTGTGATGTATTTAGAATTCAAGGCACACTTAACCAGCATGGCTACCACAGCATTCTGCAGTGATACGCCATCCCATCTGGTTTGGGCTTAGTGGGACTATAATTCGTTTTTCAACAGGACAATGACCCAACACACCTCCAGGCTGTGTAAGGGCTATTTTACCAAGAAGGAGAGTGATGGAGTTCTGCATCAGATGACCTGGCCTCCACAATCCCCCGACCTCAACCCAATTGAGATGGTTTGGGTTGAGTCGGACAGCAGAGTGAAGGAAAAGCAGCCAACAAGTTCTCAGCATTTGTGAGAACTCCTTCAAGATGGTTGGAAAAGCATGCCAGGTGAAGCTGGTTGAGAGAATGCCAAGAGTGTGCAAAGCTGTCATCAAGGCAAAGGGTGGTGTCACAACTTCCTCCGAAGCTGCCTCCCCTCCTTGTTCGGGCAGGCTTTGGCGTTCATCGTCACTGGCCTTCTAGCCACTGCCGCTCCATATCTCATCATTCCATTTGTCTTGTCTTGTCAATTACACACACCTGGTTCATATTTCCCTAATTAGTACATGTATAAGTGTTCCCTCTGCCCCCTTGTCCTTGTAGGTGATTGTTTCATGTGAGATGAGTGTAGCTCGGTGGAGTTTCCTGTACTTTGTATTGCCGGGGTATATTTTCCCTGTGTGCCTGTATTTGTTCCAGTGTGCCTGTTTTGCACACTGGACTGTTGACGCTATCCAGCATAACTGTGTACTACAGAATAAACTCTGTTGCTGCAATGCTGCTGGGTTTTTCACTCTCAACATTTTCCCGTGTGTATCAAGAATGGTCCACCACCCAAAGGACATCCAGCAACTTGACACAACTGTGGGTGTGCGGGTTGATGGTCACTAGACTTGGTGTGCGGGTTGATGGTCACTAGACTTGATACTGAATGCTATGGAAGTCTTTCGGAGCCATCATCGACTCAGTGGGTTTTGTCCAACATGTCTCTGGACCTACTCACTGCCACAGTCATACTCTGGACCTAGTTTTGTCCCATGGAATAAATGTTGTAGATCTTAATGTTTTTCCACAAAATCCTGGACTATCGGACCACCATTTTATTACGTTTGCAATCGCAACAAATAATCTGCTCAGACCCCAACCAAGGAGCATCAAAAGTCGTGCTATAAATTCTCAGACAACACAAAAATTCCTTGATGCCCTTCCAGACTCCTTCTGCCTACCCAAGGACGTCAGAGGACAAAAATCAGTTAACCACTTAACTGAGGAACTCAATTTAACCTTGCGCAATACCCTAGATGCAGTTGCACCCCTAAAAACGAAAAACATTTGTCATAAGAAACTAGCTCCCTGGTATACAGAAAATACCCGAGCTTTGAAGCAAGCTTCCAGGAAATTGGAACGGAAATGGCGCCACACCAAACTGGAAGTCTTCCGACTAGCTTGGAAAGACAGTACCGTGCAGTACCGAAGAGCCCTCACTGCTGCTCGATCATCCTACTTTTCCAACTTAATCGAGGAAAATAAGAATAATCCAAAATTTCTTTTTGATACTGTTGCAAAGCTAACTAAAAAGCAGCATTCCCCAAGAGAGGATGGCTTTCACTTCAGCAGTAATAAATTCATGAACTTCTTTGAGGAAAAGATCATGACCATTAGAAAGCAAATTACGGACTCCTCTTTGAATCTGCGTATTCCTCCAGGGCTTAGCTGTCCTGGATCTGCACAGCTCTGCGAGGGCCTGGGATCGGGAGAGACACTTAAGTGTTTTAGTACTATATCTCTTCACACAATGATGAAAATAATCATGGCCTCTAAACCTTCAAGCTGCATACTGGATCCTATTCCTACTAAACTGCTGAAGGAGCTGCTTCCTGTGCTTGGCCCTCCTATGTTGAACATAATAAACAGCTCTCTATCCACCGGATGTGTACCAAACTCACTAAAAGTGGCAGTGATAAAGCCTCTCTTGAAAAAGCCAAACCTTGACCCGGAAAATATAAAAAACTATCGGCCTATATCGAATCTTCCATTCCTCTCAAAAATTTTAGAAAAAGCTGTTGCGCAGCAACTCACGGCCTTTCTGAAGACAAACAATGTATACGAAATGCTTCAGTCTGGTTTTAGACCCCATCATAGCACTGAGACTGCACTTGTGAAGGTGGTAAATGACCTTTTAATGGCGTCAGACCGAGGCTCTGCATCTGTCCTCGTGCTACTAGACCTTAGTGCTGCCTTTGACACCATCGATCACCACATTCTTTTGGAGAGACTGGAAACCCAAATTGGTCTACACGGACAAGTTCTGGCCTGGTTTAGATCTTACCTGTCGGAAAGATATCAGTTTGTCTCTGTGAATGGTCTGTCCTCCGACAAATCAACTGTACATTTCGGTGTTCCTCAAGGTTCCGTTTTAGGACCACTATTGTTTTCACTATATATTTTACCTCTTGGGGATGTTATTCGAAAACATAATGTTAACTTTCACTGCTATGCGGATGACACACAGCTGTACATTTCAATGAAACATGGTGAAGCCCCAAAATTGCCCTCGCTAGAAGCCTGTGTTTCAGACATAAGGAAGTGGATGGCTGAAAACTTTTTACTTTTAAACTCGGACAAAACAGAGATGCTTGTTCTAGGTCCCAAGAAACAAAGAGATCTTCTGTTAAATCTGACAATTCATCTTGATGGTTGTAAAGTCGTCTCAAATAAAACTGTGAAGGACCTCGGCGTTACTCTTGACCCTGATCTCTCTTTTGACGAACATATCAAGACTGTTTCAAGGACAGCTTTTTTCCATCTACGTAACATTGCAAAAATCAGAAATTTTCTGTCCAAAAATGATGCAGAAAAATTAATCCATGCATTTGTTACTTCTAGGTTAGACTACTGCAATGCTCTATTTTCCGGCTACCCGGATAAAGCACTAAATAAACTTCAGTTAGTGCTAAATACGGCTGCTAGAATCCTGACTAGAACCAAGAAATTTGATCATATTACTCCAGTGCTAGCTTCCCTACACTGGCTTCCTGTTAAGGCAAGGGCTGATTTCAAGGTTTTACTGTTAACCTATAAAGCGTTACATGGGCTTGCTCCTACCTATCTTTCCGAGTTGGTCCTGCCGTACATACCAATACGTACGCTACGGTCACAAGACGCAGGCCTCCTAATTGTCCCTAGAATTTCTAAGCAAACAGCGGGAGGCAGGGCTTTCTCCTATAGATCTCCATTTTTATGGAACAGTCTGCCTACCCATGTGAGAGACGCAGACTCGGTCTCAACCTTTAAGTCTTTACTGAAGACTTATCTCTTCAGTAGGTCATATGATTGAGTGTAGTCTGGCCCAGGAGTGTGAAGGTGAACGGAAAGGCTCTGGAGCAACGAACAGCCCTTGCTGTCTCTGCCAGGCCGGTTCCCCTCTCCACTGGGGTTCTCTGCCTCTAACCCTGTTGCAGGGGCTGAGTCACTGGCTTGCTGGTGCTCTTTCATGCCGTCCCTGGGAGGGGTGCGTCACTTGAGTGGGTTGAGTTACTGACGTGATCTTCCTGTCTGGGTTGGCGCCCCCCCTTGGTTTGTGCTGTGGTGGAGACCTCTGTGGGCTATACTCGGCCTTGTCTCAGGATTGTAAGTTGGTGGTTGAGGATATCCCTCTAGTGGTGCGGGGGCTGTGCTTTGGCAGAGTGGGTGGGGTTATATCCTTCCTGTTTGGCCCTGTCCAGGGGTTTCTTCGGATGGGGCCACAGTGTCTCCGGACCGCTCCTGTCTCAGCCTCCAGTATTTATGCTGCAGTAGTTTATGTGTCGGGGGGCTGGGGTTAGTTGGTTATACCTGGAGTACTTCTCCTGTCTTATCCAGTGACCTGTGTGAATTTAAGTATGCTCTCTCTAATTCTCTCGTTCTCTCTTTCTCTCTGAGAACCTGAGCCCTAGGACCATACGTCAGGACTACCGGGCATGATGACACCTTGCTGTCCCCAGTCCGCCTGGCCTTGCTGCTATTCCAGTTTCAACTGTTCTGCCTGCGGTTACGAAACCCCTACCTGTCCCAGACCTGCTGTTTTCAACTCTTAATGATCGGCTATGAAAAGCCAACTGAGAGACCTGAGCCCTAGGACCATACGTCGGGACTACCGGCCGTGGTGACTCCTTGCTGTCCCCAGTCCGCCTGGCCTTGCTGCTATTCCAGTTTCAACTGTTCTGCCTGCGGTTATGGAACCCCTACCTGTCCCAGACCTGCTGTTTTCAACTCTTAATGATCGGCTATGAAAAGCCAACTGAGATTTATTCCTGATTATTATTTGACCATGCTTGTCACTTATGAACATTTTTGAACATCTTGGCATGGTTCTGTTATAATCTTCACCCGGCACAGCCAGAAGAGGACTGGCCACCCCTCATAGCCTGGTTCCTCTCTAGGTTTCTTCCTAGGTTTTCGCCTTTCTAGGGAGTTTTTCCTAGCCACCGTGCTTCTACACCTGCATTACTAGCTGTTTGGGGTTTTAGACTGGGTTTCTGTACAGCACTTCGAGATATTAGCTGATGTAAGAAGGGCTATATAAAATAAAATTGATTGATTGATTGATATGGATTGTTTTCATATCTGTTGAGAGTGATTGACGCCAGAGCTACTGAAGGACTTCCTACAAACCTCTAAGGCTGGTGTTTAGAGAAGATTTAGTCAGGCTGATATTTAGAGAACATTTAGTCAGGCTGGTGTTTAGAGAACATTTAGTCAGGCGGGTGTTTAGAGAATATTTAGTTGGGCTGGTGTTTAGAGAACATTTAGCCAGGCTGGTGTTTATAGAACATTTAGTTAGGCTGATGTTTAGAGAATATTTAGTCGGGCTGGTGTTTAGAGAACATTTAGCCAAGCTGGTGTTTAGAGAACATTTAGTCAGGCTGGTGTTTAGAGAACATTTAGTGCTGTCTGATAAGAATATATAGGGTCTCCAAGAGGCCAGTTAGACATTTTCTCTGCTTCTGTGCTGGAGGTGTACGCCTGTTGCAAATTGTAATAAAGGGTTAGGACAAACCTGCTGCTGGTCATTTACAGTGAATTGGCTGCTTGTGTCAGGGCAATGCAAGATCGGGCGGAGCCTGATAGGGCGGCCACAGCCTTGGTTCTCTGATTGCTGGAGTGTATGAGGGGGACCTCATTATAACGAAGACCTTCAGGGACACACAAGGGTTATAGGTGGGGGAAGTCACCTCCCTACTTAGGGGTGAGATGTTTTGGGGGAGGTTGATGAGTTTTGTTGATGACTGTGCAGGGTTCAAAGGTTCAAAGTGTCAGAGGACAAGCCTGCCGCCCACGTGTGTACGGGTAGAGGTGTGTGTGTGTGTGCAAGCCTAGGAGAAAGTTCTCTGTGTGGGCCTACTTGCGTGTACATTTGTGCACTCCCTTTTTATATACAGCGAATAAGCATACATTTGAAGTCTGTTTATTTATGTCTTTAGAACAGAACCTCTCTGAAGGCAGAATGTAATGAATAAATACAGTCTATGTCCATAAGGTCCATAACAACATGTTACAGGATGGATAGGACATCTGGGACAGTCATTAAAAAAATAACAATTTAATTTAACATCACCTTTAATCCCCCTCATTCATAGCCAGGATTAATTTCTACTGTAGTGCAGATGTTCCAACAAAGGAGCTACTGACAGCATGATTTCTTGCAGCCCGATAAACGGAACAAATTGACAGTAA
The DNA here is from genome assembly GCF_964263955.1 of Coregonus lavaretus. Classification (NCBI taxonomy): domain Eukaryota; kingdom Metazoa; phylum Chordata; class Actinopteri; order Salmoniformes; family Salmonidae; genus Coregonus; species Coregonus lavaretus. Next base: position 2,102 of record NW_028159614.1, on the reverse strand, counting down.
TATACAGTATGAGAAAAAAGGGAAGTAATCCAGTAACACTTCTACAGTTTGTCAGAAGTCACATTGAACCAAATGTTTTGCTGCAGATCAAATTAGAGACATAACATTTTTTTCTCTGATATATGATGTACTCTCATGAAATATGAGACAGCTTAGTCAGAAAAAGAAGAATGGGTGAATGAAATAAACATTGAGTTTGATATGGAGTACATTATAGACCCACACAAAATAATGGAGAGAAATAAACAGATATTAAAATGTTTTGTTACTGATTGTCCTATTGACAATATTGCTTATTATTATTTTAATTATGTTAATATTGTAAATGTATCACTTAATCTCCAAAGTACGCTTTGGCAATATGTATATTGTTACGTCATGCCAATAAAGCAAATTGAATTGAATGCATACATTTTCGTACTGGTCCCCCATGGGAATTGAACCCACAGCCCTGGCATTGCAAGTGTTATGCTCTTCCAACCGAGCCACATGTTATAGTCAGTGTTCAGTTATAGTGTTGAAAAGTTTGACAATTAATTTGTATGTCAAATGGGAGTCTGCATTATCATCACAATCAATCAGGTTTAATGAAATAAAATAGGAGTTTGACTAATAGGGTTAAGGGGGGTTGAATGCATAGCCATGCAACAAGTGCATGTGTCGCGCTTTTCCTCACTGCCATCCATAAAGACGCACAGCTTTTGCTTTTAGTCAAACAGGAAACGGCCTGAAAAATAAACAGCAATCTGAGGGGACACATCTCGGAGAGTCAGAGGGCTCAGGAGAAATTGGGGATGATTGGGGGTCAAACCATCCCCGCAGTTCAGACATCGAAGCCGGGATGCGTCTAATTGCTGTTTAAAAAGCCCATATGTCTGGGACTGCTTGGACCCCTCTGTCCCCCTTCCCTGTCCAACTCCAGAACAGCCTTCCCTGCTCCTGTTCCTAATTTGTTCTTTAATGTCCATCCCTGACCTCTCGTCCTGCCATCTGCAGTGAGTTTGGATCGCTAACCCCAGTTGACATCATGCACACTGTTTCTCTTTATCTCTCTCCCCCTCTCCTATTCTCTGTCACTCTCTCTCTCGTCCTCTTTCTCACTCTCTTCCCTTCTGTCTCTCTCTTCCCCTCTCTCTCTCTCTTCTCTTCTCTCTCTCTCTTCCCTTCTCTCTCTCTTCCCTTCTCTCTCTCTTCCCTTCTCTCTCTCTTCCCTTCTCCCTCTCTCTTCCCCTCTCTCTCTTCCCTTCTCTCTCTCTCTTCCCTTCTCTCTCTCATCCCTTCTCTCTCTCTTCACTTCTCTCTCTTCCCCCCTCTCTCGCTCTCTCTCCCCTTCTCTCTCTCTCTTCCCTTCTCTCCCTCTTCCGTTCTCTCTCTCTTCCCTTCTCTCTCTCTTCCCCCTTCTCTCTCTCTTCCCCCACCTATTCCCTTCTCCCTCTCTCTTCCCCCTCCCTCTCTCATCCCTTCTCCCTCTCTCTTCCCCCCTCTCTCTCTCTTCCCTTCGCTCTCTCTCTCTCTTCCCTTCTCTCTCTCACTTTCTCTCTCTGTCTGTATCGCCACACCTCACACATACACACTATTCCTATCGCCTCTTTGGAAGAAGAGAAAGATTGGAAAGATCTACCCACTTCCTTCTTATTCTTCTCTTCCTAGTTTCTAGCAACTTCTACCTGTCTCCCTTTCTCCCTCATTAGGTGGGCCTGTACTGTAGGGTGAGGTAGTATTTTCAGATAGAGTAATATTCAATAAACTGCAACGTTCAGCTATGTGGGTTTTGCTGTCCCAGGGAGTCATTGCCAGAGTCCCATTGCTCTCATTATTTTCCCCAAAGTGGCTCACATTTCGTGCCATACTAAACCAGACCCTCTTATAGCTGTTGGGGAGTCTCACACATCTGAACAGAGGTCTGTGCTCCGGGCTCAGAGGACTCACACCTGTAGAAAACAGAAACACAGTGAAACAATGGAGCCCTGTCTATTTGTCTCACCTGTCACCTCACTCTTCTGTTTCCCCTGGCAGCCATCCTCTGTGCAGGCCTTTGTACACACCAGCGAGCTGCTTGGACCACACCCAGGCTTTCAGCAGGCTCTCAGCCCCAGCCTTCA
>NW_028159615.1:0-17581 GCF_964263955.1 Coregonus lavaretus | reverse complement strand
CAGCCTAGAGACCATAATCATCTTCAAAGATTCCTTTAAACACATAGCTGGCAGGTAGCTTAGTGGGCAAGAGCGTTGTGCCAGTACCGAAAGGTCGCTGGTTCTAAGCCCCGAGCCGACTAGGTGAAAAATCTGTTGATGTGCCCTTGAGCAAGGCACTTAACCCTAACTGTTCCTGTAAGTCGCTCAGGATAAGAGCGTCTGCTAAATGACTAAAATGTAAAAATGTGTAGCACACAACAGCCACACACACAGTAACTAGGGTAACACACATGCATCATTAAACTACTTATCTTCAAACACACAAGCAGGCTAACAGTGAAAATGTCATGATACTACTGGACTATATCCAGGGAAGAATCATGATTATGGCTGTCCGGCCCGGTTTAGGCCTAGATTCAATCAGATCAAGCGTTAACAGGCGATAGCCGACACCCGCGTAGCTGATGTTTTGGGGTGTCACCATAACTGCGTTGGAGCCGTCAAATCGTTGAGGAGCTGCTCTTGATCATTGTCATGAAGCCACACCCATCCCACTCGCGTTAGAAGTTCAGAAAGAGAAAGTGTACGTAGAAATAATGACGCTCAAATTAAAAAATCATTCAACAAAGTAATGAGGATTTCTATCAACCTAGTTAAGGTGTAGATTATATTTCACATTCCAGCGTTTGAACTTGTAAACGTGTCTGCATGGGATTTCTCTTAAAGGGATACTTCGGGATTTTGGCAATGAGGCCCTTTATCTACTTCCCCAGAGTCAGATGAACTCATGGATACCATTTTTGTGTCTCCGTGTCCCGTATGAAGGAAATTAAGAGGTAGTTTCGCGAGCCAATGCTAACTAGAGTTAGCGCAATGACTGGAAGTCAATGGGTATCTGCTAGCATGCTATATAGCCTCCTACATATAGTGAACATTTTCTCTGCAGAATTAGATTGCTGTTAAACATTCTGAATGGTTTCATCCTTCCAACTAAAAGTCCCAATACGACATATCACATTAAATCGTTTCTTTTTATTGGCCAGTCTGAGATTTGGCTTTTTCTTTGCAACTCTACCTAGAAGGTCAGCATCCCGGAGTCGCCTCTTCACTGTTGACATTGAGACTGGTGTTTTGCGGGTACTATTTAATGAATCTTGAATGCTTTTCGGTTAAAACCACATTCCAGCGGGTGTCTATTTCCCAATTTACCACCGGCTAAATCTATGACTTTAAAATGTCTATGTGACCCTCTTACATGAGAGCCGTTTGAACGTAAACCTTTAAAAAAAAAATCAAAATGTTTTTTTGGGCTGGAAATGCCTTCTCGAACATGTGAACTTTCATGTGCCTTAATAAAAAACTTGAATGCTATCTGTAAATACTAATACAATCATTAAATGACAATTTTAAAAACATTACAATACATTCACATCCTCCCGAGTGGTGCAGTGGTCTAATAGCTGTGCCACTAGAGATCCTGGTTCGAATCCAGGCTCTGTCATAGCCGGCCGCGACCGGGAGACCCATGGGGTGGCGCACAATTGGCCCAGCGTCGTCCAGGGTAGGGGAGGGAATGGCCGGCAGGGATGTAGCTCAGTTGGTAGAGCATGGCGTTTGCAACGCCAGGGTTGTGGGTTCGATTCCCACGGGGGGTATGAAAAAAATAATTATATAATAAAAATAATAATAATAATAATGTATGCACTCACTAACTGTAAGTCGCTCTGGATAAGAGCGTCTGCTAAATGACTAAAATGTAAATGTAAAAATGTTAAATTAAGAGCCTAGTTGGTTTAGCCAAAGAAGAAGACAGCAACCTTCCCGCTAGCCATGATTGGCTGAGATAATGAGTGGGCTGGACATGCCGAGAGATGAGTTTGGATTGGTCTGCCATATAGAACGCTTATGTATATTTGAGCTGGTCAGTATGTCTAGGTAATCCTGTCTAATGTGGCTTTTTTAAGAATGTATTCTGATTTAAAACTGCATAAGTGTTACTCTCCACTTTATGGAGGACCGAGTTTTGAAATCAGTGGAATTCGAGTATGATAGCTAAGGAGATGGAGAAAATACCTGTCTCCGGATTACAACTTCAAAGTAAGGGCAACCATGGCATCCGACAGGAGACACGTCCATCCATGAATGATGTATATTGGTAAGATAGTCTAGCGAGCTACATTTTCAGATATTACACGTTTCTAATTTTGACAGAAAGATACATTTTCTTCACAAGATATAGCCTATTGTTAGCTAGCTAACATTGAACCTTGTTGGTTAGCTACCTGCAGATTCATGCAGGGTAGTAACATCATGAGTTGTGATTATGGTTAATTGTTTACCTAGCTAGCTAGCTAACGTTAGCTGTCTGGCTGGCTCGCTAGCTAACGTTACATTAATTATTTTATTATTCGCATCTCAGAGCCATTTGCTTAGCTAGCTATAGCCTAATGTTAGCTAGCTAACATTAAACCTGGTTGGTTAGCTATCTGCAGATTCATGCAGGGTAGTAGCATCGTAAAATGGGATCTATGTTATTGTATTTCTATGTTGGATTCTAGTAGTTGTATTTCTATGTTTGGCCGGGTGTGATTCCCAATCAGAGGCAGCTGTCGCTCGTTGTCTCTAATTGGGTATCATACTTAGGTAGCCTGGTTGCCTACCTTAGTTGTGAGATCAGGGTGGTGTTGTCTATAAATGTCATGATCGTTGAGAGACAGTCTGTTTGAGCTTCACGTTTCGTTGTTTTGTTATTTTGTCAAGTGTTTATTCGTATTAATAAACATGTACGCATACCACGCTCCACCTTGGTCTGACCTGTCTCTCAACGATCATGACATTCATAGACAACACCACCCTGTATTTGTATTATAGATCCCCATTAGCTGCTGCCAAGGCAGCAGCTACTCTTCCTGGGGTCCAGCAAAAATAAGGCAGTTCATACAATTTTAAAAACATTACAATACATTCACAGATTTCACAACACACTCAGGCCCCTACTCCACTACTACCACATATCTACAGTACAACAATCCATGTGTACGTGTGTGTATAGTGCGTATGTTATCGTGTGTGTGTATGCATGTGTCTGTGCCTATGTTTGTGCTTCACAGTCCCAGCTGTTCCATAAGGTGTATTTTTATCTTTAGCATCAGTTACTTGATGTCGAATAGAGTTCCATGTAGTCATGGCTCTATGTAGTACTGTGCGCCTCCCATAGTCTGTTCTGAACTTGGGGACTGTGAAGAGACCTCTGGTGGCATGTCTTGTGGAGTATGCATGGGGTGACCGAGCTGTGCGCCAGTAGCTCAAACAGACTGATCGATGCACCCAACATGTCAACACCTCTCATAAACACAAGCGGTAAATAAGTCGATCTCTCCTTCACTTTGAGCCAGGAGAGATCGACATGCATGTATCTGCACCCTCTTTTTCCTTACCATCATAGGATACACAGCCAAACACATACACAAAGTTTTACAGACAACCCATGGTCTCCAAACCCTCTTTTACCATACCAAGCAAAAGACAACACAGGAAAGATGACTCCTGACTCCTGTATCTTCAATACAGTGTTGTATATTGTCCAGTGGGTTGGATATTGTCATATCCTACCCACTTCCTATAGAGGTTAGCAAAGCAGAGAGAGCCAAAGAGAAAGAGTGAGACAGAGACCGAAAGAGAGAGTGATAAAGAGACATACTGCGATAGAAGGATAGCGAGAGGAATAAAAAGATGGACAGACAGACAGACAGACAGACAGAGAGAGAGAGAGAGAGAGAGACAGAGAGACAGAGAGAGAGAGAGAGAGAGAGAGAGAGAGACAGAGAGAGAGAGAGAGAGACAGACAGACAGACAGACAGACAGACAGACAGACAGACAGACAGACAGACAGACAGAGCGAGACAGAGAGAGGGAGAAATACAGAAAGAGTGAGACAGAGACTAGTGTCTCCAGTCCTAACACTAGTGTCTCCAGTCCAAACACTAGTGTCTCCAGTACTAACGCTAGTGTCTCCAGTCCTAACGCTGATGTCTCCAGTCCTAACGCTGATGTCTCCGGTCCTAACGCTAGTGTCTCCAGTCCTAACGCTAGTGTCTCCAGTCCAAACACTAGTGTCTCCAGTCCTAACACTAGTGTCTCCAGTACTAACGCTAGTGTCTCCAGTCCTAACGCTGATGTCTCCAGTCCTAACGCTGATGTCTCCGGTCCTAACGCTAGTGTCTCCAGTCCAAACACTAGTGTCTCCAGTCCTAACACTAGTGTCTCCAGTCCAAACACTAGTGTCTCCAGTCCTAACACTAGTGTCTCCAGTCCTAATGCTGATGTCTCCAGTCCTAACGCTGATGTCTCCGGTCCTAACGCTAGTGTCTCCAGTCCTAACGCTAGTGTCTCCAGTCCTAACGCTGATGTCTCCAGTCCTAACGCTGATGTCTCCGGTCCTAACGCTAGTGTCTCCAGTCCTAACGCTAGTGTCTCCAGTCCTAACACTGATGTCTCCGGTCCTAACGCTAGTGTCTCCAGTCCTAACGCTAGTGTCTCCAGTCCTAACGCTAGTGTCTCCAGTCCTAACGCTGATGTCTCCGGTCCTAACGCTAGTGTCTCCAGTCCTAACGCTAGTGTCTCCAGTCCTAACGCTAGTGTCTCCAGTCCTAACGCTAGTGTCTCCAGTCCTAACGCTAGTGTCTCCAGTCCTAACGCTAGTGTCTCCAGTCCTAACGCTGATGTCTCCGGTCCTAACGCTAGTGTCTCCAGTCCTAACGCTAGTGTCTCCAGTCCTAACGCTAGTGTCTCCCTACCTAATGCTAATGTCGCCAAACCTAACACTAGTGTCTCCAAACCTAACACTAGTGTCTCCAAACCTAACACTAGTGTCTCCAAACCTAACACTAGTGTCTCCAAACCTAACACTAGTGTCTCCAAACCTAACACTAGTGTCTCCAAACCTAACACTAGTGTCTCCAAACCTAACACTAGTGTCTCCAAACCTAACACTAGTGTCTCCAAACCTAACGCTAATGTCTCCAAACCTAACACTAGTGTCTCCAAACCTAATGCTAGCTAGGCTAATGTGAGTCCTAATGACAGTCAGTCTATGACTTGCGACACCAGCCATGTCTGGGACTAATGGTCCGTACACTCGCTGTAGTTTATCCTCCTGAATGGATAATGGTCTCCTGTGTGTCATTATCCTCCTGTATGGATAATGGTCTCCTGTGTGTCATTATCCTCCTGTATGGATAATGGTCTCCTGTGTGTCATTATGATAACTAGACCTGACCTGCCACTCTGTGGGCTGGCACTCTGGAGAGAGGTAGAGATAGAGAGAGGAGAGGAGAGGAGAGGAGAGGAGAGGAGAGGAGAGGAGAGGAGAGGAGAGGAGAGGAGAGGAGAGGAGAGGAGAGGAGAGGAGAGGAGAGGAGAGGAGAGGAGAGGAGAGGAGAGGAGAAGAGACATATTGAAATAACTGACACATAAAGAATGTGAAGTTCACATTTAAGCCTTCCCCAAACCATAGTCATAACCTTAACCACTCAGAATTAATACCTTAACTTAACCCTTTGAGTTGTTTCTGTTTTTAACCCTGTAACCACGTGGAATTAACCCCGTAACCAAGCGTAATGAATGCGTTAAAAAAATAGACGTTCATCCATAATACGTTGAATTTTGAAGAATAACTATGAGCTCTTGTTGCTTTCAATAGGCTTCATAAATAACCATTGGTTTTACTGTCAGTCTCAGATCCCCAGTGACTTTACATTAATGCTTCTTTGGTGACTGAAAAACGGTTTTATGTATCAGCTACACCAACCACTCTGTCAACTAATTTTGCAACTATGATGTTGTGATATCCAAGGCTATCAATTACTCGTGTCACACACAGGCATTTATGCACGCACAGGCCACATGAATTCAAGAACGCACGCATACACACACACACACACACACGTGATTATTGACAGCAGAGACCTATCACTTTCTCTCTAAGTGTGTGTACATTTACCGACTTCCAGTGTGTGTGTGTGTGTTTGTGTGTGTGTGTGTGTGTAGGTACAGACTTACAGACCTTTTTAATTCCCTCCAGCTAAAGGTCAGCCGTCAGACAGTATAGAGCCAGCCTAAAGGTGAAGGAAACATGAAATACCGTCAATAATCAACCGTAAAGCACTGACCAGCCGCATGTTAACTGTCAGCCCACAGACACACTGGAAACCCTCCTGGCACAAAATGGTCCCCGACCTTTACGTCCGCTTCTCACCATAGGTGTTGGGTCACTGTCAGACCACAAAGACTGTGGAAGCTGATGTGCGGTGAGCCCTCTGGCACAAAATGGCTTCTGAGCTTCACCCAAGGAAATTGGTGGTTGTGTGGCTGTGTGGCCGCTAATCACCAGTGGTGGGTGATCTGAAGATGCGGGAAAGCAGCTTAGAATGCTTGGCAGCACTTCACATTAAATTGTTTTTTTAAATAAAGTACTGTACAAACCAGTGGAATAACATAGTATTTGTATCCATCTATGAATAACATTCATTTTTTTGATGAGAAATATGTAACAAATACCTGGTAAAAATGAATGACATGCTATTATTGTTTAAATATGTTGCAATGATACCTAATGTAAAGGAAAGTGTAGCTGATTGCTTTAGGAAATGATAAAAAACGATATTCCAGAAGTCCATTTCTTCATCACTCATAACAAATACATAATTTCAGAGCACTAACAGAAGATTTTCAACTGAAAACTAAAGAGTTTAATGTTTAATTTACCCCAACTGATTAGCCATGCATCAGTGAGCATATCAATGAAACATGCTACAGAGCCAAGGAACTGTGCTCAACAACCTTTCTCAAACTCCCCAGATACACACACACACACACACACACACGCACACACACACACACACACACACACACACACACACACACACACACACACACACACACACACACACACACACACACACACACACACACATACACACACACACACACACACACACACACACATACACACACACACACACACACACACACACACACACACACACACACACACACACATACACACACACACACACACACACACACACACATACACACACACACACACACACACACACACACACACACACACACACACACATACACACACACACACACACACACACACACACACACACACACATACACACACACACACACACACACACACACACACACACACACACACACACACACACACATACACACACACACACACACACACACACACACACACAAAGCATACACACACACACACACACACGCTGGGTGTGTGTCAGGGCTTTATAGTCCCTGAAGCCTCGTGCCACACCACCTTAGCAGGACGACAGCCTGAGCTTTTGAAGGTTCACATGATCTGAACAATGCAAAGTGTTGCAAAGAACCCCATTTTTTCAAGTTCTTTTCAGGTAGTTCTGCCTTGCATCCACAGTCTTCTCCTTTCATCCAGTCACTGGCATCCCAAACGCTATGCCCGCTGGACACATCAGTTCAACGTCTAGTTTTGGTTTACATTTGGTTGAGTTCAATGAAATCAATGTGAAATCAACAAAACATGTCATTGGATTTAGGTGAAAAGGTTTTATGAAAAAAATACTAAGTTCCCTTACGTTGATTACTGTATTCAAATCCAATCAGTTGATGTTGATTCGGCATACTCTTTTGTTGAAATGATGTTGAAACAATAGTGATTCAACCCGTTTTTGCCCAGTGGATGGCTGCATATCAGAGCGTTTGTTTCTCTGGTTCCATGTCTGCTCTGTTCATATCAGAATATTTGTTTCTCTGGTTCCCTGTCTGCTCTGTTCATATCAATATGTTTGTTTCTCTGGTTCCCTGTCTGCTCTGTTCATATCATAATATTTGTTTCTCTGGTTCCCTGTCTGCTCTGTTCATATCAATATGTTTGTTTCTCTGGTTCCCTGTCTGCTCTGTTCATATCAATATGTTTGTTTCTCTGGTTCCCTGTCTTCTCTGTTCATATCAGAATGCTTGTTTATCCGATTCCCTGCCAGTGCTGCTGGAAGGGACAGGCGGCTCAGTCTGAAGACCAGAGAGACACAGAGAGAGTCAGGGGTCACAAAGAGAGTCATGGGGTCACAAAGAGAGTCAGTGGTCACAGAGAGAGTCAGAGGTCACGGAGAGAGTCAGGGGTCACAGAGAGAGTCAGGGGTCACAGAGAGAGTCAGGGGTCACAGAGAGAGTAATTTGATGATAAAGAAGCATTTTCGGTAACCCTTCCTTTTAAGGGTCCTTATCACAGTGTAATTACACATGTAATTATAGTATTGCAGTTAACTGTAACGACTCATAGTTACAATGTAATAACAACATATACCTGGTAGTAATTATAGTCTGTAATTACAGAAGCGTAACAACGAATGCTTGTTAGAAATTGGCAGGTTTCCACTAAATTTCACCGACTTATTGTTTCGCTTCTTCTCTGCCGCATCGTATTAATTAACAACTGTGACAAAAGGTTGGGATCCCTTGTGGATGCGCTGGGTCTCTGAGAGATTATAGCCTGCGCTCAATAGGCTCTTAATTACTTAACCATGAATGTGCACTGTTCAAAATACACCTCCAGTCAACGTTGTTGCTAGCACTTGCCTCCAAAATAAAGCGTACAATCTGGGTTGACTTGGTTGAGTTTTACGAAAACAGACTTAATTCGGGGTGTCATCCCAGATGAGGAATAAGACACTATTTCAAAGCATAGTACATGTAATGTTTGCCTAAGTACAATTAAATTACTATTTGTTATGCAGGATTTATCTAGTTAAAATGAAGTGTGTCTTGCAGGGTACGTACTTGTAACTAATGTGTGCTTATACAGTACATTACCAATCCTGACAACCTGGCTCTCATTTTTAAGTTTCCGGAATCGCCATCTAAGTTGGAGGATAAACACCATAGCACATGTAATATTCACATAAGGACAATGTAATTACTAGTTGTTACATAGGATTTAGCTAGTTTAAATTAAGTGTATCTTTAGGGGTACTTACTTGTAGTTATAGTGTATCTACAAGTATGTTACCCATCCTGACAATAATAATAATAATAATAATAATATGCCATTTTAGCAGACGCTTTTATCCAAAGCGACTTACAGTCATGTGTGCACACATATTTACGTATGGGTGGTCCCGGGGATCGAACCCACTACCCTGGCGTTACAAGCGCCATGCTCTACCAATTGAGCTACAATCTAATTGTCAGCTTCTGAAAGCGCATTCAATTGATATTTAAACACACCACTACACCACAGAGTACATGTAATATCTGTGTAAATACAATGTAGTTACTAGGTGTTGTACAGGATTTAGAAACTTCTGTATAAATACTTAAGGCCTACTACTCATTACCAAGTGAAAATACAGTACCTACAAACAATAAATGAGCTTCTACTTTATTCAACTGTATTGCAACGTGTAAAAATACCTTACATTAAAAATAAAAAAATAAGGGATTTCTTACAAAAAAATAATAATAAGAATTTTTAGATTAATCATGTGATTAATTAGATATAACATAAAAACAACGATTCTAGTGGTGACTCAAATCTGTAGCCTACAGAATGGTGAGTAGCCTAGATAGATAATTAAGAGCGAGTAGCCTAGATAGATAATTTAGAGCGAGCAGCCTAGATAGATAATTTAGAGCGAGCAGCCTAGATAGATAATTTAGAGCGAGCAGCCTAGATAGATAATTTAGAGCGAGCAGCCTAGATAGATAATTAAGAGCGAGTAGCCTAGATAGATAATTTAGAGCGAGCAGCCTAGATAGATAATTTAGAGTGAGTAGCCTAGATAGACAATTTAGAGTGAATAGCCTAGATAGATCATTTAGAAAAACGGTCCTTCTCTCCCCTTTTTAACATTACAAGTAACCATGGAAATCAACAACTCTGTCTTCATATGTTTCTTTCTTGTAAGCATTTTCCCATCCTGGCTTCGTCAATAAGTGCATCGATGATGTCGTCCCCACAGTGACCGTACGTACATACCCCAACCAGAAGCCATGGATTACAGGAAACATCCGCACTGAGCTAAAGGGTAGAGCTGCCGCTTTCAAGGAGCGGGACTCTAACCCGGACGCTTATAAGAAATCCCGCTATGCCCTCCGACGAACCATCAAACAGGCAAAGAGTCAATACAGGACTAAGATTGAATCGTACTACACTGGCTCTGACGCTCGTCGGATGTGGCAGGGCTTGAAAACTATTACAGACTACAAAGGGAAGCACAGCCGCGAGCTGCCCAGTGACACAAGACTTCCAGACGAGCTAAACCACTTCTATGCTCGCTTCGAGGCAAGCAACACTGAAGCATGCATGAGAGCACCAGCTGTTCCGGATGACTATGTGATCACGCTCTCCGTAGCCGATGTGAGTAAGACTTTTAAGCAGGTCAACATTCACAAGGCCGCAGGGCCAGACGGATTACCAGGACGTGTACTCCGAGCATGTGCTGACCAACTGGCAAGTGTCTTCACTGACATTTTCAACATGTCCCTGACTGAGTCTGTAATACCAACATGTTTCAAGCAGACCACCATAGTCCCCGTGCCCAAGGACTCTAAGATAACCTGCCTAAATGACTACCGACCCGTAGCACTGATGTCTGTAGCCATGAAGTGCTTCGAAAGGCTGGTCATGGCTCACATCAACACCATTATCCCAGAAACCCTAGACCCACTCCAATTTGCATACCGCCCCAACAGATCCACAGATGATGCAATCTCTATTGCACTCCACACTGCCCTTTCCCACCTGGACAAGAGGAACACCTACGTGAGAATGCTATTCATTGACTACAGCTCAGCATTCAACACCATAGTGCCCTCAAAGCTCATCACTAAGCTAAGGATCCATGGACTAAACACCTCCCTCTGCAACTGGATCCTGGACTTCCTGACGGGCCGCCCCCAGGTGGTAAGGGTAGGTAACAACACATCTGCCACACTGATCGTCAACACGGGGGCCCCTCAGGGGTGCGTGCTCAGTCCCCTCCTGTACTCCCTGTTCACCCATGACTGCATGGCCAGGCACGACTCCAACACCATCATTAAGTTTGCCGACGACACAACAGTGGTAGGCCTGATCACCGACAACGATGAGACAGCCTATAGGGAGGAGGTCAGAGACCTGGCCGTGTGGTGCCAGGACAACAACCTCTCCCTCAACGTGACCAAGACAAAGGAGATGATTGTGGACTACAGGAAAAAAAAGAGGACTGAGCACGCCCCCATTCTCATCGACGGGGCTGTAGTGGAACAGGTTGAGAGCTTCAAGTTCCTTGGTGTCGCAGGATGTTTTTTTTGCAAGATGTATCATATCATACGAAATGGATGACATAGTACACAATTTGACGATGTAGTACACAAAAAATGGGGACCACTTTTGGTTCATGAGCATCACTTTCAAAACTGCTGGCTGAAATTATAAAAAAGTTTGAGAGTGCATCTTTAAGTCAGAAAATATTTTAAAGTACCACTTAATCTTTAAAGACGGATAATCGTCTCTGTGATGCTGTTGCGGCTCCTGAAATAAACAGCTAGCTGATAGAACATTGGATTCTGAGAGGATTTTTGTGGAGTTATTTAGGAGGCTTTGAACCTCAGCACAAACCTTTTCTCTTTTGTTAGTCTAAGTATCAAAACAATTTAGACAGACGTTTTGATTAGTTATCTTATTTTTTTTTTTAAACACTTGGGAAATGGGTAATATTATTACTTAATGAAACAGCTATCAGTCTTCATAAAATATAATTAAATCTCTTCCCATTATTGTATTATTTTTTTGGAAATTACTTCTGGTTGATGATAAATGAATGTTTATTTGGTCAGAGACGCTGCAGCTCCAGTCGGTTCAGATTCATAGTAATGCTCTTTTCCTTCAGCACAATACAACTGGTTACTGGGGACTAAATTCACTGAGCGAATTATGGGGGGCAATTACTACCAGGTGACAGAACAAGCATGTATAGTGTAGAGAATCATTGTACCATCTAAACTGCTGTGAAATATATTTTCCATAACCAAAACTATTGTATTTTCAGCTGTTTGAAGCTGGTGTACAACACCGAAAGCAAACAATGTGAAGAATAGACAATTTGTACATAGAACAGATCTACTGCTTCTTAGACTTGCTTTCAATGAGAATGACAGATCTATAACTCACATTTCTATGTGCATTTTGGTCACCAAAAAAAGTTACATATTGCAGCTTTAAACCAATGACAGTTGGTTCAGAATCTTTCAATTACATCTCTCTCTCTGTATGTTTTGAGCTTTTGCTAGCAAAAGGTCTAGCCTGATAGCAAACTTGCAACATTGTTTCAACTGGTCCCTCAGAGTATCCTGTGCTAATAGGCTCCGGACAGACACAGCTGTATTTGCGACCCATATTTCAGATGTCCCGACTTTGCTTTTTACAAATAAATGTCAATTCGTCAGAAGACGCATCAATTAATTCAGGCTACAAGAGTTCAGGCCGAATGACAATCGTCGAATGTCGTCACGTTTTGGTGTTTTGTAACAGATGTCTCTTTCCATTCATCAAATTCAGGTTGCATACTTTTTGAAATGATTCGTTTGACAATCAGTTGAAAACATCATGACTGGTTGTGTTCATGCCACATTAAAAGGTAATACATGTTTAACGTTAAAATACACAACTTTACCATTAGGCCTTCTCACAAATAGAAAAAGATAGAGACCCTCCCAAATGTCACGGTATAATAACCTGGACTAAATTAACTGAAAAACAGAGAGCTGTTTGGTGCATGAGATGTCCTGTTTGTAAGAATGGAAGCCTTATTTTGTCTTGTGTTAGCTCTGACAACCTCTCTCTTTCTCTCTCTCCCCCCCCCCCCCCCTCTCTCCCCCCCCTCTCTCTCTCCTCCCCTCTCTCTCTCCTCTCTCTCTCTCTCCTGTCCCACTCAGTCCTGAAAGCATGGGGTTATCCTTCAGTCACGACACACAGGAACCATTCTCCCTATAGTCTCATTTTTCCTGGTCTTAGCAGAGCGTAGGAGGAATGACAAATGCATTTTCTGTCAGATAGAGAAGAGAATACACCTGTCATGTTATTCTATACATCTGTCAGAAAATGTGTCATGTTGTGTGCCAGGCAGATAAAGAGTGTGTTTGTCTTGAGGAGGCCTGGTCATGGTGGTCATGCCTAAATCATACATGCATTTCTACAAAAAGTAAATGTATTTCACAACTTCACCGTCGTGAAGAGAAGTATAGTACCAGGAAAGGAGTGCCTTTTGTGTCCTTTTGATGTTTTAAGTATAAATTGTGCACAAAAATAGCATTTTAAAAGCTTGTTATATTAGTTGAAGTTCCCTTCAATTCAGACCACATGGAAAATTTAACATTTAAGATTTTTTATATTAATTAAGACATGCTAAAGCATTTTGACATGTCCTTCTGTGCATCCTCTGTGATTTCTAGGAAGATTGTAACACCTTTAACCCCAACAATACTCAAAGTTTTAATTGTAAAGCCCTAGTTATTTTGTTGCTTTGACGAAGTCATTTCTGAAGATTATTATTTATTTTAATGTTATCAGTGATACAGTTTAATGATAAAATGCTATCTATGCCTCTGACAAAACTCTATATGTACGGTATGGAAGTTTGATGTCAAATCACTCATCAAACTACTTTCCTACTTCACTTGGAACAGGAACACTAAAAATAGCAGTTTTAAAGCCTCTCCAATGTGTTCTTCAAACCAGCGGTGGATTTAGCAGGGTCCTTGTGATTCTCTAACGAACCATCTGTCTCAGTGTTGGAGAGAAAAAGGAGAAGTTCTCAAACTGCTTCTGAGACTATGATGTGTCCTAAATAACACCCTATTCCCTTTATAGTGCACTACTTTTGGGTCCTGGTCAAAAGCAGTGCACTTAATACGGAATAGGGGTGTCACAGTTAGTAAGCTACCCAGTCTGCTTAAAAAGCGATTGCTACCCATTTCACTCTGGACGTGGATCCAGCCACTTCTTTTGTTCTCTGCAGATTACAACTCAATAGGAGGGGGAGTGGCTACACTTGTGCTAGGCAATTAGCTTAGTGTTATTAGCACGACCTCTGTTCAGCGGCAGCTGTCTGCGGCAGCTGTCCCCAAAACGAAGACTGTCCCTGAAACAAAGACGGTTCTGCCAAGTTGGCCCCGCTCTCTCGCTTCCCCAGATGTTTAGTTAATTTCATTCTGATCTCTTTTGCATTATTGTAGCCTTTTCTGTAGCCTGTCAACTATGTGTCTGTCTATCCCTGTTCTCTCCTCTCTGCACAGGCCATACAAACGCTTCACACCGCGTGGCTGCTACCACTCTAATCTGGTGGTCCCTGCGCGCACGACCCACGTGGAGTTCCAGGTCTCCGGCAGCCTCTGGAACTGCCGTTCTGCGTCCAAAAAGGCAGAGTTCATCTCAGCCTATGCTACCCTCCAGTCTCTCGACTTCTTGGCGCTGACGGAAACATGGATTACCACAGAAAACACTGCTACTCCTAGTGCTCTTTCCTCGTCTGATCATGTGTTCCCGCATACCCCGAGAGCATCTGGTCAGCGCGGCGGTGGCACAGGAATCCTCATCTCTCCCAAGTGGACATTCTCTCTTTCTCCCCTGACCCATCTGTCTATCTCCTCATTTGAATTCCATGCTGTCACAGTCACTAGCCCATTCAAGCTTAACATCCTTGTCATTTATCGCCCTCCAGGTTCCCTTGGCGAGTTCATCAATGAGCTTGACGCCTTGATAAGTTCCTTTCCTGAGGATGGCTCACCCCTCACAGTTCTGGGTGACATTAACCTGCCGACGTCTGCCTTCGACTCATTTCTCTCTGCCGCCTTCTTTCCACTCCTTTTCTCTTTTGACCTCACCCTCTCACCGTCCCCCCTCTACTCACAAGGCAGGCAATACGCTTGACTTCATCTTTACTAGATGCTGTTCTTCTACTAATCTCACTGCAACTCCCCTCCATGTCTCCGACCACTACTTTGTATCCTTTTCTTTCTCGTTCTCCTCCAACACTACTCACTCTGCCCCTACTCAGATGGTAATATGCCGTCGCAACCTTCGCTCTCTCTCTCCCGCTACTCTCTCCTCTTCCATCCTATCATATCTTCCCTCTGCTAAATCCTTCTCCCTCTGGTCTCCTGATTCTGCCTCCTCAACCCTCCTCTCCTCCCTTTCTACATCTTTTGACTCTCTATGTCCCCTATCCTCCTGGCCAGCTCGGTCCTCCCCTCCTGCTCCGTGGCTTCACGACTCATTGCGAGCTCAGAGAACAAGGCTCCGGGCAGCCGAGCGGAATTGGAGGAAAACTAGACTCCCTGCTGACCTGTCATCTTTTCACTCCCTCCTCTCTAATTTTTCTTCCTCTGTTTCTGCTGCTAAAGCCACTTTCTACCACTCTAAATGTCAAGCCTCTGCCTGTAACCCTGGGAAGCTCTTTGCCACCTTCTCCTCCCTGCTGAATCCTCCTCCTCCTCCCCCTCCCTCCTCCCTCTCTGTGGATGACTTCGTCAACCATTTTGAAAAGAAGGTTGACGACATCCAATCCTCATTTATTAAGTCAAATGACATCGCTGGTCCTGCTCACACTACCCTATCCTATGCTTTGACTTCTTTCTCCCCTCTCTCTCCAGATGAAATCTTGCGACTTGTGATGGCCGGCCGCCCACCAACCTGCCCGTTTGACCCTATCCCCTCCTCTCTTCTCCAGACCATTTCCGGAGACCTTCTCCCTTACCTCACCTCGCTCATCAACTCATCCTAGACCGCTGGCTATGTCCCTTCCGTCTTCAAGAGGGTGAGATTTGCACCCCTCCTCAAAAAACCTACACTCGATCCCTCCGATGTCAACAACTACAGACCAGTATCCCTTCTTTCTTTTCTCTCCAAAACTCTTGAGCGTGCCGTCTCTAGCCAACTCTCCTGCTATATTTCTCAGAATTACCTTCTTGATCCTAACCAGTCAGGACCAGTTGAAGACTGGTCATCCAACTGAGACTGCTCTTCTCTGTGTCACGGAGGCTCTCCGCACTGCCAAAGCTAACTTTCTCTCCTCTGCTCTTATCCTTCTAGACATATCTGCTGCAGCAGATCCTCCTCTCCACCCTCTCCGAGTTGGGCATCTCCGGCGCTGCTCACTCTTGGATTGCGTCCTACCTGACAGGTCGCTCCTACCAGGTGGCGTGGCGAGAATCTGTCTCCGCACCACGTGCTCTCACCACTGGTGTCCCCCAGGGCTCAGTTCTAGGCCCTCTCCTATTCTCGCTATACACCAAGTCACTTGGCTATGTCATTTCCTCACATGTGGCGAATCACATCTCTGCATGTCTGGCAGACATATCAGTGTGGATGTCAGATCACCACCTCAAGCTGAACCTCGGCAAGACAGAGCTGCTCTTCTTCCCGGGTTAGGACTGCCCGCTCCATGATCTCGCCATCACGGTTGACAACTCCATTGTGTCCTCCTCCCAGAGTGCAAAGAACCTTGGCGTGACCCTGGACAACACCCTGTCGTTCTCTGCTAACATGAAAGCGGTGACCCGATCCTGCAGGTTCATGCTCTACAACATTCGCAGAGTGCAACCCTACCTTACACAAAAAGCGGCACAGGTCCTAATCAGGCACTTGTCCTCTCCTGTACTGATTGTGATTGGTATGTAGTTGTCCCACTGGCTATCCTAAGTTGAATGCACCAATTTGTATGTCGCTCTGGATAAGAGCGTCTGCTAAATGACTTAAATGTAAATGTAATTTGGGACAGCCTGTATCTGTTACAGCCCTGTCTATTACTGGGTGTGCTAAAAGAACCGTTACATTTGACAGTAGAATTAGAAACACAACTGACCTCAATCCTGCCACATGGGCAAACATGGATTCGAGATTCATGCAGGGGAGTGAGTGAGGGCTGAAGGACGGAGGGAATGAATGAGGGCTGAAGGAGGGAGGGACTGCGTGAACGAGGGCAGAAGGAGGGAGGGAGTGAATGAGGGCTGAAGGAGGGAGGGAGTGAATGAGGGCTGAAGGAGGGAGGGACTGCGTGAACGAGGGCAGAAGGAGGGAGGGAGTGAATGAGGGCTGAAGGAGGGAGGGACTGCGTGAACGAGGGCAGAAGGAGGGAGGGAGTGAATGAGGGCTGAAGGAGGGAGGGACTGCGTGAACGAGGGCAGAAGGAGGGAGGGAGTGAATGAGGGCTGAAGGAGAGAGGGAGTGAATGAGGGCTGAAGGAGGGAGGGACTGCGTGAACGAGGGCAGAAGGAGAGAGGGAGTGAATGAGGGCTGAAGGAGGGAGGGACTGCGTGAACGAGGGCAGAAGGAGGGAGGGAGTGAATGAGGGCTGAAGGAGGGAGGGACTGCGTGACTGAGGGCAGAAGGAGGGAGGGAGTGAATGAGGGCTGAAGGAGGGAGGGACTGCGTGACTGAGGGCAGAAGGAGGGAGGGAGTGAATGAGGGCTGAAGGAGGGAGGGAGTGAATGAGGGCTGAAGGAGGGAGGGACTGCGTGACTGAGGGCAGAAGGAGAGAGGGAGTGAATG
>NW_028159616.1:0-11791 GCF_964263955.1 Coregonus lavaretus | reverse complement strand
CCTCTCTCCTCTCTCTCTCTCCTCCCCCTCTCTCTCCCTCTCTCTCTCTCTCTCTCTCACACACACACACACACTCACTCAGACTCATACTCACTGTTGTGTGGTACCGTATCCGTCTGGGTAGGTGATAGCAGAGATGATGACTATAGCCAGTGGCAGTCCATATCCCACAGCATGTAGGTACAGAGGTCTACAATAAGAAGAATCAAAGAGCTTCATAAAATACAGGAACAGAGGTTTACAATAAGAAGAATCAAAGAGCTTCATAAAATACAGGTACAGAGGTTTACAGTAAGAAGAATCAAAGAGCTTCATAAAATACAGGAACAGAGGTCTACAGTAAGAAGAATCAAAGAGCTTCATAAAATACAGGTACAGAGGTTTACAGTAAGAAGAATCAAAGAGCTTCATAAAATACAGGAACAGAGGTCTACAGTAAGAAGAATCAAAGAGCTTCATAAAATACAGGTACAGAGGTTTACAGTAAGAAGAATCAAAGAGCTTCATAAAATACAGGAACAGAGGTCTACAGTAAGAAGAATCAAAGAGCTTCATAAAATACAGGTACAGAGGTTTACAGTAAGAAGAATCAAAGAGCTTCATAAAATACAGGAACAGAGGTCTACAGTAAGAAGAATCAAAGAGCTTCATAAAATACAGGTACAGAGGTTTACAGTAAGAAGAATCAAAGAGCTTCATAAAATACAGGTACAGAGGTTTACAATAAGAAGAATCAAAGAGCTTCATAAAATACAGGAACAGAGGTCTACAGTAAGAAGAATCAAAGAGCTTCATAAAATACAGGTACAGAGGTTTACAGTAAGAAGAATCAAAGAGCTTCATAAAATACAGGAACAGAGGTTTACAGTAAGAAGAATCAAAGAGCTTCATAAAATACAGGTACAGAGGTCTACAATAAGAAGAATCAAAGAGCTTCATAAAATACAGGTACAGAGGTCTACAATAAGAAGAATCAAAGAGCTTCATAAAATACAGGTACAGAGGTCTACAGTAAGAAGAATCAAAGAGCTTCATAAAATACAGGAACAGAGGTTTACAGTAAGAAGAAGAATCAAAGAGCTTCATAAAATACAGGTACAGAGGTCTACAGTAAGAAGAATCAAAGAGCTTTATAAAATACAGGTACAGAGGTCTACAGTAAGAAGAATCAAAGAGCTTCATAAAATACAGGTACAGAGGTCTACAGTAAGAAGAATCAAAGAGCTTCATAAAATACAGGTACAGAGGTTTACAGTAAGAAGAATCAAAGAGCTTCATAAAATACAGGTACAGAGGTCTACAATAAGAAGAATCAAAGAGCTTCATAAAATACAGGTACAGAGGTCTACAGTAAGAAGAATCAAAGAGCTTCATAAAATACAGGTACAGAGGTCTACAATAAGAAGAATCAAAGAGCTTCATAAAATACAGGTACAGAGGTCTACAGTAAGAAGAATCAAAGAGCTTCATAAAATACAGGTACAGAGGTCTACAGTAAGAAGAATCAAAGAGCTTCATAAAATACAGGTACAGAGGTCTACAGTAAGAAGAATCAAAGAGCTTCATAAAATACAGGTACAGAGGTCTACAGTAAGAAGAATCAAAGAGCTTCATAAAATACAGGTACAGAGGTCTACAGTAAGAAGAATCAAAGAGCTTCATAAAATACAGGTACAGAGGTCTACAGTAAGAAGAATCAAAGAGCTTCATAAAATACAGGTACAGAGGTCTACAGTAAGAAGAATCAAAGAGCTTCATAAAATACAGGTACAGAGGTTTACAGTAAGAAGAATCAAAGAGCTTCATAAAATACAGGTACAGAGGTCTACAATAAGAAGAATCAAAGAGCTTCATAAAATACAGGTACAGAGGTCTACAGTAAGAAGAATCAAAGAGCTTCATAAAATACAGGAACAGAGGTCTACAGTAAGAAGAATCAAAGAGCTTCATAAAATACAGGTACAGAGGTCTACAATAAGAAGAATCAAAGAGCTTCATGAAATACAGGTACAGAGGTCTACAGTAAGAAGAATCAAAGAGCTTCATAAAATACAGGTACAGAGGTCTACAATAAGAAGAATCAAAGAGCTTCATAAAATACAGGAACAGAGGTTTACAGTAAGAAGAAGAATCAAAGAGCTTAATAAAATACAGGTACAGGGGTCTACAGTAAGAAGAATCAAAGAGCTTCATAAAATACAGGAACAGAGGTTTACAGTAAGAAGAATCAAAGAGCTTCATAAAATACAGGTACAGAGGTCTACAATAAGAAGAATCAAAGAGCTTCATAAAATACAGGTACAGAGGTTTACAGTAAGAAGAATCAAAGAGCTTCATAAAATACAGGTACAGAGGTCTACAATAAGAAGAATCAAAGAGCTTCATAAAATACAGGTACAGAGGTTTACAGTAAGAAGAAGAATCAAAGAGCTTCATGAAATACAGGTACAGAGGTCTACAATAAGAAGAATCAAAGAGCTTCATGAAATACAGGTACAGAGGTTTACAGTAAGAAGAAGAATCAAAGAGCTTCATAAAATACAGGTACAGAGGTTTACAGTAAGAAGAAGAATCAAAGAGCTTCATGAAATACAGGAACAGAGGTCTACAATAAGAAGAATCAAAGAGCTTCATAAAATACAGGTACAGAGGTCTACAATAAGAAGAATCAAAGAGCTTCATAAAATACAGGTACAGAGGTCTACAGTAAGAAGAATCAAAGAGCTTCATAAAATACAGGAACAGAGGTTTACAGTAAGAAGAAGAATCAAAGAGCTTCATGAAATACAGGAACAGAGGTCTACAATAAGAAGAATCAAAGAGCTTCATAAAATACAGGTACAGAGGTCTACAATAAGAAGAATCAAAGAGCTTCATGAAATACAGGTACAGAGGTCTACAGTAAGAAGAATCAAAGAGCTTCATAAAATACAGGTACAGAGGTCTACAGTAAGAAGAATCAAAGAGCTTCATAAAATACAGGTACAGAGGTCTACAGTAAGAAGAATCAAAGAGCTTCATAAAATACAGGTACAGAGGTCTACAGTAAGAAGAATCAAAGAGCTTCATAAAATACAGGTACAGAGGTCTACAGTAAGAAGAATCAAAGAGCTTCATAAAATACAGGTACAGAGCTCTACAGTAAGAAGAATCAAAGAGCTTCATAAAATACAGGTACAGAGGTCTACAGTAAGAAGAATCAAAGAGCTTCATAAAATACAGGTACAGAGGTCTACAATAAGAAGAATCAAAGAGCTTCATAAAATACAGGAACAGAGGTTTACAGTAAGAAGAAGAATCAAAGAGCTTAATAAAATACAGGTACAGGGGTCTACAGTAAGAAGAATCAAAGAGCTTCATAAAATACAGGAACAGAGGTTTACAGTAAGAAGAATCAAAGAGCTTCATAAAATACAGGTACAGAGGTCTACAATAAGAAGAATCAAAGAGCTTCATAAAATACAGGTACAGAGGTTTACAGTAAGAAGAATCAAAGAGCTTCATGAAATACAGGTACAGAGGTCTACAATAAGAAGAATCAAAGAGCTTCATAAAATACAGGTACAGAGGTTTACAGTAAGAAGAAGAATCAAAGAGCTTCATGAAATACAGGTACAGAGGTCTACAATAAGAAGAATCAAAGAGCTTCATGAAATACAGGTACAGAGGTTTACAGTAAGAAGAAGAATCAAAGAGCTTCATAAAATACAGGTACAGAGGTTTACAGTAAGAAGAAGAATCAAAGAGCTTCATGAAATACAGGAACAGAGGTCTACAATAAGAAGAATCAAAGAGCTTCATAAAATACAGGTACAGAGGTCTACAATAAGAAGAATCAAAGAGCTTCATAAAATACAGGTACAGAGGTCTACAGTAAGAAGAATCAAAGAGCTTCATAAAATACAGGAACAGAGGTTTACAGTAAGAAGAAGAATCAAAGAGCTTCATGAAATACAGGAACAGAGGTCTACAATAAGAAGAATCAAAGAGCTTCATAAAATACAGGTACAGAGGTCTACAATAAGAAGAATCAAAGAGCTTCATGAAATACAGGTACAGAGGTCTACAGTAAGAAGAATCAAAGAGCTTCATAAAATACAGGTACAGAGGTCTACAGTAAGAAGAATCAAAGAGCTTCATAAAATACAGGTACAGAGGTCTACAGTAAGAAGAATCAAAGAGCTTCATAAAATACAGGTACAGAGGTCTACAGTAAGAAGAATCAAAGAGCTTCATAAAATACAGGAACAGAGGTCTACAGTAAGAAGAATCAAAGAGCTTCATAAAATACAGGAACAGAGGTCTACAGTAAGAAGAATCAAAGAGCTTCATAAAATACAGGAACAGAGGTCTACAGTAAGAAGAATCAAAGAGCTTCATAAAATACAGGTACAGAGGTCTACAGTAAGAAGAATCAAAGAGCTTCATAAAATACAGGTACAGAGGTCTACAGTAAGAAGAATCAAAGAGCTTCATAAAATACAGGTACAGAGGTCTACAGTAAGAAGAATCAAAGAGCTTCATAAAATACAGGTACAGAGGTCTACAGTAAGAAGAATCAAAGAGCTTCATAAAATACAGGTACAGAGGTCTACAATAAGAAGAATCAAAGAGCTTCATAAAATACAGGTACAGAGGTCTACAGTAAGAAGAATCAAAGAGCTTCATAAAATACAGGTACAGAGGTCTACAGTAAGAAGAATCAAAGAGCTTCATAAAATACAGGTACAGAGCTCTACAGTAAGAAGAATCAAAGAGCTTCATAAAATACAGGTACAGAGGTCTACAGTAAGAAGAATCAAAGAGCTTCATAAAATACAGGTACAGAGGTCTACAGTAAGAAGAATCAAAGAGCTTCATAAAATACAGGTACAGAGGTCTACAGTAAGAAGAATCAAAGAGCTTCATAAAATACAGGTACAGAGGTCTACAGTAAGAAGAATCAAAGAGCTTCATAAAATACAGGAACAGAGGTCTACAGTAAGAAGAATCAAAGAGCTTCATAAAATACAGGTACAGAGGTCTACAGTAAGAAGAATCAAAGAGCTTCATAAAATACAGGAACAGAGGTCTACAGTAAGAAGAATCAAAGAGCTTCATAAAATACAGGTACAGAGGTCTACAGTAAGAAGAATCAAAGAGCTTCATAAAATACAGGTACAGAGGTTTACAGTAAGAAGAATCAAAGAGCTTCATAAAATACAGGTACAGAGGTCTACAGTAAGAAGAATCAAAGAGCTTCATAAAATACAGGTACAGAGGTTTACAGTAAGAAGAATCAAAGAGCTTCATAAAATACAGGTACAGAGGTTTACAGTAAGAAGAAGAATCAAAGAGCTTCATAAAATACAGGTACAGAGGTCTACAGTAAGAAGAATCAAAGAGCTTCATAAAATACAGGTACAGAGGTTTACAGTAAGAAGAATAATCAAAGAGCTTCATAAAATACAGGTACAGAGGTCTACAGTAAGAAGAATCAAAGAGCTTCATGAAATACAGGAACAGAGGTTTACAGTAAGAAGAAGAATCAAAGAGCTTCATAAAATACAGGAACAGAGGTTTACAGTAAGAAGAAGAATCAAAGAGCTTCATAAAATACAGGAACAGAGGTCTACAGTAAGAAGAATCAAAGAGCTTCATAAAATACAGGTACAGAGGTCTACAATAAGAAGAATCAAAGAGCTTCATAAAATACAGGTACAGAGGTCTACAATAAGAAGAATCAAAGAGCTTCATAAAATACAGGTACAGAGGTCTACAATAAGAAGAATCAAAGAGCTTCATGAAATACAGGAACAGAGGTTTACAGTAAGAAGAAGAATCAAAGAGCTTCATAAAATACAGGAACAGAGGTCTACAGTAAGAAGAATCAAAGAGCTTCATAAAATACAGGTACAGAGGTCTACAGTAAGAAGAATCAAAGAGCTTCATAAAATACAGGTACAGAGGTCTACAGTAAGAAGAATCAAAGAGCTTCATAAAATACAGGAACAGAGGTCTACAGTAAGAAGAATCAAAGAGCTTCATAAAATACAGGTACAGAGGTCTACAGTAAGAAGAATCAAAGAGCTTCATAAAATACAGGTACAGAGGTCTACAATAAGAAGAATCAAAGAGCTTCATAAAATACAGGTACAGAGGTCTACAATAAGAAGAATCAAAGAGCTTCATAAAATACAGGTACAGAGGTCTACAATAAGAAGAATCAAAGAGCTTCATAAAATACAGGTACAGAGGTCTACAATAAGAAGAATCAAAGAGCTTCATAAAATACAGGTACAGAGGTCTACAGTAAGAAGAATCAAAGAGCTTCATGAAATACAGGTACAGAGGTCTACAGTAAGAAGAATCAAAGAGCTTCATAAAATACAGGTACAGAGGTCTACAATAAGAAGAATCAAAGAGCTTCATAAAATACAGGTACAGAGGTCTACAATAAGAAGAATCAAAGAGCTTCATAAAATACAGGTACAGAGGTCTACAGTAAGAAGAATCAAAGAGCTTCATGAAATACAGGTACAGAGGTCTACAGTAAGAAGAATCAAAGAGCTTCATAAAATACAGGTACAGAGGTCTACAATAAGAAGAATCAAAGAGCTTCATAAAATACAGGTACAGAGGTCTACAATAAGAAGAATCAAAGAGCTTCATGAAATACAGGTACAGAGGTCTACAATAAGAAGAATCAAAGAGCTTCATAAAATACAGGAACAGAGGTCTACAATAAGAAGAATCAAAGAGCTTCATAAAATACAGGTACAGAGGTCTACAGTAAGAAGAATCAAAGAGCTTCATAAAATACAGGTACAGAGGTCTACAATAAGAAGAATCAAAGAGCTTCATGAAATACAGGTACAGAGGTCTACAATAAGAAGAATCAAAGAGCTTCATGAAATACAGGTACAGAGATCTACAATAAGAAGAATCAAAGAGCTTCATGAAATACAGGTACAGAGGTCTACAATAAGAAGAATCAAAGAGCTTCATAAAATACAGGTACAGAGGTCTACAATAAGAAGAATCAAAGAGCTTCATAAAATACAGGTACAGAGGTCTACAATAAGAAGAATCAAAGAGCTTCATGAAATACAGGTACAGAGGTCTACAATAAGAAGAATCAAAGAGCTTCATAAAATACAGGTACAGAGGTCTACAATAAGAAGAATCAAAGAGCTTCATAAAATACAGGTACAGAGGTCTACAATAAGAAGAATCAAAGAGCTTCATGAAATACAGGTACAGAGGTCTACAATAAGAAGAATCAAAGAGCTTCATAAAATACAGGGACAGAGGTCTACAATAAGAAGAATCAAAGAGCTTCATAAAATACAGGTACAGAGGTCTACAATAAGAAGAATCAAAGAGCTTCATAAAATACAGGTACAGAGGTCTACAATAAGAAGAATCAAAGAGCTTCATAAAATACAGGAACAGAGGTTTACAGTAAGAAGAAGAATCAAAGAGCTTCATAAAATACAGGTACAGAGGTCTACAATAAGAAGAATCAAAGAGCTTCATAAAATACAGGTACAGAGGTCTACAATAAGAAGAATCAAAGAGCTTCATAAAATACAGGAACAGAGGTTTACAGTAAGAAGAAGAATCAAAGAGCTTCATAAAATACAGGAACAGAGGTTTACAGTAAGAAGAAGAATCAAAGAGCTTCATAAAATACAGGAACAGAGGTTTACAGTAAGAAGAAGATTCAAAGAGCTTCATAAAATACAGGTACAGAGGTTTACAGTAAGAAGAAGAATCAAAGAGCTTCATAAAATACAGGAACAGAGGTTTACAGTAAGAAGAAGAATCAAAGAGCTTCATAAAATACAGGTACAGGGGTTTACAGTAAGAAGAAGAATCAAAGAGCTTCATAAAATACAGGAACAGAGGTTTACAGTAAGAAGAAGATTCAAAGAGCTTCATAAAATACAGGTACAGAGGTTTACAGTAAGAAGAAGAATCAAAGAGCTTCATAAAATACAGGAACAGAGGTTTACAGTAAGAAGAAGAATCAAAGAGCTTCATAAAATACAGGTACAGGGGTTTACAGTAAGAAGAAGAATCAAAGAGCTTCATAAAATACAGGTACAGAGGTATACAGTAAGAAGAAGAATCAAAGAGCTTCAGAAAATACAGGAACAGAGGTTTACAGTAAGAAGAAGAATCAAAGAGCTTCAGAAAATACAGGAACAGAGGTTTACAGTAAGAAGAAGAATCAAAGAGCTTCAGAAAATACAGGAACAGAGGTTTACAGTAAGAAGAAGAATCAAAGAGCTTCATAAAATACAGGTACAGGGGTTTACAGTAAGAAGAAGAATCAAAGAGCTTCATAAAATACAGGAACAGAGGTTTACAGTAAGAAGAAGAATCAAAGAGCTTCATAAAATAAAGGAACAGAGGTTTACAGTAAGAAGAAGAATCAAAGAGCTTCAGAAAATACAGGAACAGAGGTTTACAGTAAGAAGAATAATCAAAGAGCTTCATAAAATACAGGAACAGAGGTTTACAGTAAGAAGAAGAATCAAAGAGCTTCATAAAATACAGGAACAGAGGTTTACAGTAAGAAGAAGAATCAAAGAGCTTCATAAAATACAGGAACAGAGGTTTACAGTAAGAAAAGGTAACACATCAAGGTAAATAAAGTTGGAAGAAACACATATAATGAAAATATATAATAGATTAGGAATATAAAACACATTTATAATTTAAATACATATATTATGTATCTAAATATATGAATATAACATAATTGTATAATATAAATAAATACAAAATATGTACTGTAAATACGTACAAACACATAATAATCTATAAACATATACTAAATATATACACTGTACCTTATGGTAGCGTTGAAGACCAGGACCACCACGAGGTAGAGCTGAACCCCTTCTAACAACATCCAACTGAAGGATCCCAGGAAGAACAGGTGGAGGAGACCTGCTAGAACCCCACAACGTCCCTGAAAGAGGAGAGGGGGAGGAGAGGGGGGAGAAGAGGGGGAGAAGAGAGGGGAGGAGAGGGGGGAGGAGAGGGGGAGGAGAGGGGGGAGGAGAGGGGGAGGAGAGGGGGGAGAAGAGAGGGGAGGAGAGGGGGAGAAGAGGGGGGAGAAGAGAGGGGAGGAGAGGGGGAGGAGAGGGGGAGAAGAGAGGGGAGGAGAGGGGGAGAAGAGGGGGGAGGAGAGGGGGAGAAGAGGGGGGAGGAGAGGGGGGAGAAGAGAGGGGAGGAGAGGGGGGAGGAGAGGGGGAGGAGAGAGGGGAGGAGAGGGGGGAGGAGAGGGGGAGGAGAGAGGGGAGGAGAGGGGGAGAAGAGAGGGGGAGGAGAGGGGGAGGAGAGAGGGGAGGAGAGAGGGGAGGAGAGGGGGGGAGGGGGAGGAGAGGGGGAGGAGAGAGGGGAGGAGAGGGGGAGAAGAGAGGGGGAGGAGAGGGGGAGGAGAGAGGGGAGGAGAGAGGGGAGGAGAGGGGGGGAGGGGGAGGAGAGGGGGAGAAGAGGGGGGAGGAGAGGGGGAGAAGAGGGGGGAGGAGAGGGGGAGAAGAGGGGGGAGGAGAGGGGGAGAAGAGGGGGAGGAGAGAGGGGAGGAGAGGGGGGAGGAGAGGGGGAGAAGAGGGGGGAGGAGAGGGGGAGAAGAGAGGGGAGGAGAGAGGGGAGGAGAGGGGGGAGGAGAGAGGGGAGGAGAGGGGGAGGAGAGAGGGGAGGAGAGGGGGAGAAGAGGGGGGAGGTGAGGGGGAGGAGAGAGGGGAGGAGAGGGGGAGAAGAGAGGGGAGGAGAGGGGAGAAGAGGGGGAGGAGAGAGGGGAGGAGAGGGGGGAGGAGAGGGGGAGAAGAGGGGGAGAAGAGAGGGGAGGAGAGAGGGGAGGAGAGGGGGGAGGAGAGGGGGAGGAGAGAGGGGAGGAGAGGGGGAGAAGAGAGGGGAGGAGAGGGGTTGGAAAGGAGAGGAGTAGGTTACAATTCACAAATTTAACATTCACATTTTTAAATTCATCTTACTTAAATTCTAACTCAAATTAAGAACTGACTGTATGTAAAAAGGGCTCTATTTTTTGTTAATTGTTTGTCATCCTGAGTATAGAAAGGGGAACACGATCCGATGGGGGGAACAACACCAAATAGAAGGGGGATCACGAATCCGATGGGGGGGAACAACACCAAATAGAAGGGGGAACACGATCCGATGGGGGAACAACACCAAATAGAAGGGGGAACACGAACCAAGGAACACGATCCGATGGGGGGAACAACACCAAATAGAAGGGGGAACACGATCCGATGGGGGGAACAACACCAAATAGAAGGGGGAACACGATCCGATGGGGGGAACACACCAAATAGAAGGGGGAACACGATCCGATGGGGGGAACAACACCAAATAGAACGGGATACACGATCCGATGGGGGAACAACACCAAATAGAAGGGGGAACACGATCCGATGGGGGGAACAACACCAAATAGAAGGGGGAACACGATCCGATGGGGGAACAACACCAAATAGAAGGGGGAACACGATCCGATGGGGGAACAACACCAAATAGAAGGGGGAACACGATCCGATGGGGGAACAACACCAAATAGAAGGGGGTACACGATCCGATGGGGGAACAACACCAAATAGAAGGGGGAACACGATCCGATGGGGGAACAACACCAAATAGAAGGGGGTACACGATCCGATGGGGGGAACAACACCAAATAGAAGGGGGAACACGATCCGATGGGGGGAACAACACCAAATAGAAGGGGGGAACACGATCCGATGGGGGGAACAACACCAAATAGAAGGGGGAACACGATCCGATGGGGGGAACAACACCAAATAGAAGGGGGAACACGATCCGATGGGGGAACAACACCAAATAGAAGGGGGAACACGATCCGATGGGGGGAACAACACCAAATAGAAGGGGGAACACGATCCGATGGGGGGAACAACACCAAATAGAAGGGGGGAACACGATCCGATGGGGGGAACAACACCAAATAGAAGGGGGGAACACGATCCGATGGGGGGAACAACACCAAATAGAAGGGGGAACACGATCCGATGGGGGAACAACACCAAATAGAAGGGGGGACACGATCCGATGGGGAACAACACCAAATAGAAGGGGGAACACGATCCGATGGGGGGAACAACACCAAATAGAAGGGGGAACACGATCCGATGGGGGAACAACACCAAATAGAAGGGGGAACACGATCCGATGGGGGAACAACACCAAATAGAAGGGGGAACACGATCCGATGGGGGAACAACACCAAATAGAAGGGGGAACACGATCCGATGGGGGAACAACACCAAATAGAAGGGGGAACACGATCCGATGGGGGAACAACACCAAATAGAAGGGGGAACACGATCCGATGGGGGAACAACACCAAATAGAAGGGGGAACACGATCCGATGGGGGAACAACACCAAATAGGAAAGGGGGAACACGATCCGATGGGGGAACAACACCAAATAGAAGGGGGAACACGATCCGATGGGGGGAACAACACCAAATAGAAGGGGGAACACGATCCGATGGGGGAACAACACCAAATAGAAGGGGGTACACGATCCGATGGGGGAACAACACCAAATAGAAGGGGGAACACGATCCGATGGGGGAACAACACCAAATAGAAGGGGGAACACGATCCGATGGGGGACACACCCAAATAGAAGGGGGAACACGATCCGATGGGGGAACAACACCAAATAGAAGGGGGAACACGATCCGATGGGGGGAACAACACCAAATAGAAGGGGGACACGATCCGATGGGGGAACAACACCAAATCTACAAAGTG
>NW_028159617.1:0-35105 GCF_964263955.1 Coregonus lavaretus | reverse complement strand
TTACTTCTTGCTCCATTTCCTGTGTTTGGTTGTGTGTTTAAAACGGTCTTTCCAGAGTTCAACTGACTGTTAACTGCTCAGCACTCAACTGCTCACCTTTTAGCATAGACTTTGTAAGATGGTGCAGACAGGTAGATAGATAATGGTGGATCAGCTTGGGACAGGACAGGATGTCTGGACCATTACCTTGCCTGGGAGAGCCCTAAACTGCCTTGTTACACACACACACACGCGCACACACACACACACAAACACACACACACACATGCAAGTGCTAGGACAGTCATGGTCAAAGCAACTCCAATCTGAGGCCAAATCACGACAGGAGCCTTCCCACAGACGTGACGAGATGTGACATGTCCGTCTCTATTGTAATGAAATTATATTGTCCTTGTTCAGGACACGCCATGTTTCTAAGCCAGGGACGAAAGGTGAGTGCTTTGGCAGCTCAGTGGCTGTACACACACACACACTCTCACACACACACATGCACACACACACACACACACACACAGGTACATTTGCAAACACGTTTGTTTTTACTATCCTTGTGGCGCCCAAACAATTGATTCCCATTCAAATCCTATTTTCCCTAACCCCTAAACCTAACCCTTACCCTCAACCTAACCTTAACCCTAACGTTAACCCCAAAACCCTAACCCTAAAACTAAACCTTAACCTAACCCCTAAGCCTTTTTCCTTCTGGGGACTGGTGAAATGTCCCCACTTGCCCCAATTTTCCTTGTTTTACTATCCTTGTGGGGACTTCTGGACTATCCTTGTGGGGACTTCTGGACTATCCTTGTGGGGACTTCTGGACTATCCTTGTGGGGACTTCTGGACTATACTTGTGGGACTTCTGGACTATCCTTGTGAGGACTTCTGGACTATCCTTGTGGGGACCAAACAATTGAACAATTGATTCAATTCAAAATCTTATTTTCCCTAACCCTAAATCTAACCCTTAATTTAACCCTAACCTTAACCCTAATCCTAAACCTAACCCTTAATTTAACCCTAACCTTAACCCTAATCCTAAACCTAACCCCTAACCCTAATCCAAACCCTAACCATTGTAACCCTAAACCTAACCTAACCCCTAAGCCTAAAATTGCCTTTTTCCTTGTGGGGACCAGCTAAATGTCCCCACCTGTCCAAATGTTCATTGTTTTACTATCCTTGTGAGGACTTCTGGTCCCTACAAGGATAGTAAACGAAACACACACACACACACACACACACACACACACACACACACACACACACACACACACACACACACACACACACACACACACACACCATTCATTTTGACTCACTTTCATCTTATTAATGTGTAATAACAGCATCACATTATTGATATAGTCTGTAAGCCTTCAGGGGGTGTCTGTGTGTATGTGAAGCTCAGATCCGTCAAGGCCTGCTAATACCGAGACATAAGGATACGACAGAGACGGTAGCTTTTTTAAGGCCACCGGCTTAAAGAAAGAGTGGATGAGTTCCACGAAGATAGAAGAGTAAGCTAACAGCTCT
Organism: Coregonus lavaretus; assembly: GCF_964263955.1. Classification (NCBI taxonomy): domain Eukaryota; kingdom Metazoa; phylum Chordata; class Actinopteri; order Salmoniformes; family Salmonidae; genus Coregonus; species Coregonus lavaretus. The sequence continues at coordinate 33,572 of NW_028159617.1, read as the reverse complement.
ACACCTGTGGAAAAAGGTCAGCTTTTATGCTAACAGGCCACTCTTTATCCTTCTCTTTCTTGGCCCCCTCTCAAACCCTCTCTCTTCCTCCTGTTCTCTCTCTCTCTCTCTTCCTCCATCCCTCTTTAAAAAGTAATTTCTGCTGTTGTGGTTATAGTTTCCAAAGCTCTTACTCCCTCACAGAGGGGGTTTGTTCCATGACTAAAAGGTCTCTCTCCATCTTCCTTTCTTCCTCTTTCTCTCTGTCCTGCTCTCTCTCTCTCACTCACTCTCTCTCTCTCTCTCTCTCTCTCTCTCTCTCTCTCTCTCTCTCTCTCTCTCTCTCTCTCTCTCTCTCTCTCTCTCTCTCTCTCTCTCTCTCTCTCTCTCTCTCTCTCTCTCTCTCTCTCTCTCTCTATATATATATATATGTCCAGCCTCTCTCTCTCTGTCCTGCTCTCTCTCTCTCCCTCTCTTACACTACCCTCTCTCTCTATCTTTGTCTTCCTCTCTTTCTTATTAACTGATTTGCTCTAGTCACCCAGTTGGCTAAATAACTGACCACAAGCAATGGTTTCAAAAAGTTCTTAACAAAAGGACATGTTTATCTTAGTCTTTGTCTCTGTTTCTGTGTGCTTTATTGTTTGGCAGAGCTCGCCTAAACCTCTGTCTAAAATAATACTGAGACACACACCACATCACTCCAGTGTGTGTGTGTGTGTGTGTGCTCTCTGACATGCTGTTATCTATACTACTGCCTCATAAACCTGTATGTTGTTATTCCAGACAAGGAGTTAAGCTGCTCTGAGAGCAGCTTAACTCTTGAGCTCTGTATCCATGCAACAGTCTCCTATGTGTCATCATGTAGCCTACTTTCTTTAGTATTGCCTGGTCCCACTGGTCCCAGACCTGCTTGTGCTGTCTTCTCAACTCATTGTCACACCAAAAAATTACCATATTATAGTTAACAAGACAGCACAAACAGGTCTTGGAACAGACAAACTATGTAATACTGTACTCAAAACAAAACGTATATGCTAATAGTCGTTGAACAGACAGAGAGATGCTTTAAGGCACACTTAGACATATGAGAACAAGATGTCACAGTTATAAGAAGATTGAACATAAGTAACTGTGCAAAAGTTGTAGCTAGCAGCTCAGTCTGTACAAGGCTCCCGTACTGCCTCGGAGTAAGAGAAGGTAACTAAGTCATCATGCTTTGTTGATTTCATAAAAGGTTTTGACTCAATTTGGCATGAGGGTCTGCTATACAAATTGATGGAAAGTGGTGTTGGGGGAAAAACATACGACATTATAAAATCCATGTACACAAACAACAAGCGTGTGGTAAAAATTGGTAAAAAACACACACATTTCTTTCCATAGGGCCGTGGGGTGAGACAGGGATGCAGCTTAAGCCCCACCCTCTTCAACATATATATCAACGAATTGGCGAGGGCACTAGAACAGTCTGCAGCACCCGGCCTCACCCTACTAGAATCTGAAGTCAAATGTCTACTGTTTGCTGATGATCTGGTGCTTCTGTCCCCAACCAAGGAGGGCCTACAGCAGCACCTAGATCTTCTGCACAGATTCTGTCAGACCTGGGCCTGGACAGTAAATCTCAGTAAGACAAAAATAATGGTGTTGAAAAAAAGGTCCAGTTGCCAGGACCACAAATACAAATTCCATCTAGACACCGTTGCCCTAGAGCACACAAAAAACTATACATACCTCTGCCTAAACATCAGCGCCACAGGTAACTTCCACAAAGCTGTGAACGATCTGAGAGACAAGGCTAGAAGGGCCTTCTATGCCATCAAAAGGAACATAAAATTCGACATACCAATTAGGAGCTGGCTTAAAAATACTTGAATCAGTTATATAACCCATTGCCCTTTATGGTTGTGAGGTCTGGGGTCCGCTCACCAACCAAGAATTCACAAAATGGGACAAACACCAAATTGAGACTCTGCATGCAGAATTATGCAAAGATATCCTCAGTGTAAAACACCAAATAATGCATGCAGAGCAGAATTAGGCCGATACCCGCTAATTATCAAAATCCAGAAAAGAGCCATTAAATTCTACAACCACCTAAAAGGAAGCGATTCCCAAACCTTCCGTAACAAAGCCATCACCTACAGAGAGATGAACCTGGGGAAGAGTCCCCTAAGCAAGCTGGTCCTGGGGCTCTGTTCACTAACACAAACAGACCCCACATAGCCCCAGGACAGCAACCCAATTAGACCCAACCACATCATGAGAAAATGATAATTACTTGACACATTGGAAAGAATTTACTAAAAAAACAGAGCAAACTAGAATGCTATTTGGCCCTAAACAGAGAGTACACAGTGGCAGAATGCCTGATCACTGTGATTGACCCAAAATAAAGGAAATCTTTGACTATGTACAGACTCAGTGAGCATAGCCTTGCTATTGAGAAAGGCTGCCGTAGGCAGACCTGGATCTCAAGAGAAAACAAGCTATGTGCACACTGCCCACAAAATGAGGTGGAAACTGAGCTGCATTTCCTAACTTCCTTCCAAATGTATGACCATATTAGAGACACATACTTCCCTCAGATTACACAGACCCACAAAGAATTCCAAAACAAATCCAATTTGGATAAACTCCAATATCTATTGGGTGAAATACCACAGTGTGCAATCACAGCAGCAAAATGTGTGACCTGTTGCCACAAGAAAAGGGCAAACAGTGAAGAACAAACACCATTGTAAATACAACCTATATTTATGTTTATTTATTTATTTGTACTTTAACTATTTAAAATAAAATAAAATAAAATGTTATTCATCACATACACGTGTTTAGCAGATGTTATTACGGGTGTAGCGAAATGCTTGTGCTTCTAGCTCCGACAGTGTAGCTCAGCTGGTAGAGCACGGCGCTTGTAACGCCAAGGTAGTGGGTTCGATCCCCGGGACCACCCATACACAAAAATGTATGCACGCATAACTGTAAGTCGCTTTGGATAAAAGCGTCTGCTAAATGGCATATTATTATTATTATTATTTATTATTATTATTATTATTATATTATATAATATCTAACAAGTAATATCTAACAATTTCACAACATATACCCAATACACACAAACCTAGTAAGGAATGGAATTTAAGAATATATACATATATGGACAAGCAATGACAGAGTGGCATTGACTAAGATACAGTAGAATATTATAGAATAGAATACAGTATATACATATGAGATGAGTAGTGCAAGATATGTAAACATTATTAAAGTGACTAGTGTTCCATTTCTTAAAATGGCCAGTGATTTCAATAGGCAGCAGCAGCCTCTAAGCTGTTTTTCATTCTCTCGGTCCCAGCTTTGATGCACCTGTACTGACCTCGCCTTCTGGATGATAGCGGGGTGAACAGGCAGTGGTTGAGGTCCTTGATGATCTTTTTGGCCTTCCTGTGACATTGGGTGCTGTAGGTGTCCTGGAGGGCGGGTAGTTTGCCCCCGGTAATGCGTTCAGCAGAACGCACCACCCTCTGGAGAGCCCTGCGGTTGCGCGCGGTGCAGTTGCCGTACCAGGCGGTGATACAGCCCGACAGGATGCTCTCAATTGTGCATCTGTAAAAGTTTGTGAGGGTTTTAGGTGCCAAGCCAAATTTCTTCAGCGTCCTGAGGTTGAAGAGGCTCTGTTGCGTCTTCTTCACCACACTGTCTGTGTGGATGGACCATTTCAGTTTGTCAGTGATGTGTACGCCAAGGAACTTGAAGCTTTCCACCTTCTCCACTGCGGTCCCGTCGATCTGGATAGGGGGGTGCACCCTCTTCTGTTTCCTGATTTGCACATCATTACAACACTGTATATAGACATAATATGACACTTGAAATGTCTCTTTTGAACTTTTGTGAGTGTAATGTTTACTGTTAATCTTTGAATTGTTTAATTCACTTTTGTTTATTATGTATTTCACTTGCTTTGGCAATGTTAACATAATGTTTCCCATAACAATAAAAATTGAAATTGAAATTGAATTGAGAAAGAGGGAGAAAACAACAGAAACTTCCAGACATCTTAGTCAGTGAGTGTTTTGACCACATTGGATTCATTGTCCTTGAGCCTGGTCTTTGAACGTCTTTCCTAAATCCCCATGCCCCTTTCACAGCCTTCTTGGCTGCCTCATGTCTGTTGTCTTTGGCTATGGTTTGTCTAACCATACTGAGATTGACAGAACTGTTGTTGTGTCTGGGTTAGAAGCTAACGCTAACCCCAGCGGACCTAAGAATGCCGAATAACAACATCATGTATTGGCATCAGAGCATGGGAATTAGCAGATTCGCTAACTCAATTGTATCCTCAAGTAACCAAGTGGGCTAGTTTAAACACTTGGAATAGGAATATGACAGAGGGGGTAGGGTGCTATTTGGGACACAAACTAAAGCCTATGTGATGAATGGGCACATTTAGTCGTACGAACAACAGTTTGTCTTCAAATGTACAAGTTGAGGTAAGTAACCCACTATGCCAAATCAGATAGTGATTATACCTGTCAGAAGGCCTAGTGAGCATCAGAGGAGCTGATTGGCTGGCAGAAGGCCTAGTGAGCATCAGAGTATCAGAGGAGTCGACTGCTGTAGACAGAGAAACAGCCTCTCACTCTCTCTCTCTCTCTCTCTCTCTCTCTCTCTCTCTCTCTCTCTCTCTCTCTCTCTCTCTCTCTCTCTCTCTGTCGTAGCCTAGCAGTTAAGAGCGTTGTGTCCCAATAACTGAAAGGTTGTTGGTTTGAATCCCCGGGCCGGCAAGGTGGTAAAAATCTGCTGTTCTACCCAACAACAACTGCACCCCAGGCGCCGATGACATGGATATTGATTAAGGCAGCCCCATGCACCTCTCTGATTCAGAAGGGTTGGGTTAAATGTGGAAGACACATTTGTACAACTGACTAGGTCTCTCTCTCTGTGTGTGTTTGTTATTGGATGTAGAATAGAGACAAGTCTTCAAAGTTCTCCTCCACATCAACCCTTCCTCCCAGCTCAGTCATGGATATACCTGTACCTCTAACACAGTCCCAGTCCAAGCTAACATCAACCCTCTAGACACAGATCCAACCCTATGAGAGAACACAAAAATAGTACTAGTTGCAAAACCCTTCCAAAATTCCCGGGTTTTCCAGAAATCCTGGTTGGAAGATTCCTGGCATCAGAAGGAAACCAGCAGGAAATACACTTCAACCAGGACTTCTAGAAAACAGGAATTTGGGGAAAGTTGCCGGAATGTTGCAACCGTACAAGTTGAGAGACCATCTAAGGCTAAGACAATGTAAGACACACCACTATATATTTAGATTTTATTCAACACAAAGTACCAAACAAAAAAATACACATACCTACTCTTAGGGTATGGTTAGAAATTGATTTAGAATTTGTTAAGACTGAAGTATATCAGAGCCTATATTCATAAAGCATCTTGGAGGAGAAGTGCTGATCTAGGATTTTCGAAAAGTCTCAACAGTGAACCACACAACCACACTGCCTTAACCCCTTGTAGCTAAGCAAAAAATAACGAAGTACATAGCAAGAAGATTTGACTGGTCATGTCCAGTTATGTCTATTACATCACCTACTGTTGATGATGATGTCATGTCCAGTTATGCCCATTACATCACCTACTGTTGATGATGATGTCATGTCCATGTCAGAGTGGTGTGTGTAGGTGAGTGGAAGGAATCAAGCGCAGGACCCAGGATGACTTCAACCGTCTTTAGTAATGTTCCCAAAGCAACGAGAACAAGGAGTCGCCAACCCAACCGGGTGGCGCACACAATTACGCACAAAACACACAGTGCGTCAAAACAAGAAAAGCGCACGCAGTGCGAGCTCTCGGGAAAACACAACGAGAGAATAATATAAACTTCACAGAGGCAGGCTGACAATGAACAATCACGCATAACACCTGACCCAAACACACGAACTAAATAAGGGAACAATTAAGACACAAATAAGGGACAGGTGTTATGAACAGACAAAACCAAAAGAACATGAAACATAGAACGGTGGCAGCTAGTACTCCGGAGACGACGACCGCAGAAGCCTGCCCGAACAAGGAAGAGGAGCAGCCTCGGCCGAAACCGTGACAGTACCCCCCCCCTTGACGCGCGGCTCCAGCCGTGCGCCGACCCGGAGCTCGGGGACGACCCGGACGACGCGGAGCAGGGCGCGCAGGATGACCCCGATGGAAATCGGTCAGTAGGGACTGGTCTAATACGTCCCTCCTTGGCACCCAGCACCGCTCCTCCGGGCCGTACCCCTCCCACTCCACGAGATATTGAAGACCCCCCATCCGGCGTCTCGAGTCCAGGATGGACCTCACGGTGTACGCCGGAGCCCCCTCGATGTCCAACGGGGGCGGAGGAGTCTCCTCAATCTCAAAGTCCTGGAGTGGACCAGCTACCACCGGCCTGAGGAGAGACACATGGAACGAGGGGTTAATATTTTTGTAATCAACAGGTAGTTCTAACCTATAACTCACCTCGTTCAATCTCCTCAGGACTTTAAATGGCCCCACAAACCGCCGACCCAGCTTCCGGCAGGGCAGGCGGAGGGGCAGGTTTCTGGTTGAGAGCCAGACTCGATCTCCAGGTGCGTACACTGGCCCCTCACTGCGGTGTAGGTCGGCGCTCGTCTTCTGTCGACGTATGGCACGCTGCAGATGGACGTGTGCAGCGTCCCACGTCTCCTCCGAGCGCCGCACCCACTCATCCACAGCGGGAGCCTCGATCTGGCTCTCATGCCATGGTGCCAGAACCGGCTGGTACCCTAACACACACTGAAAAGGGGTTAGTTGGGTGGAGGAGTGGCGAAGAGAGTTCTGTGCCATCTCGGCCCAGGGCACATATCTTGCCCACTCCTCCGGCCGGCCCTGACAGTATGACCTCAGAAACCTACCCACATCCTGGTTGACACGTTCAACCTGCCCATTACTCTCCGGGTGGTACCCCGAGGTAAGGCTTACCGAAACCCCCAAACGTTCCATAAATGCTCTCCACACTCTAGAGGTGAACTGGGGGCCTCGGTCAGACACTATATCCTCGGGTACCCCGTAATGCCGGAAGACATGGGTGAACAGAGCCTCAGCGGTCTGTAGGGCAGTGGGTAGACCCGGCATGGGAAGGAGACGACAGGCCTTAGAGAACCGATCCACAACGACCAGGATGGTAGTATTCCCCTGTGAGGGGGGAAGGTCGGTAACAAAATCCACCGAGAGGTGGGACCAGGGTCGTTGTGGAATAGGCAGGGGTTGTAACTTACCCCTGGGCAAATGTCTGGGTGCCTTACACTGGGCACACACCGAACAGGAGGAGACATAAATCCTCACATCCCTAGCTAACGTTGGCCACCAGTACTTCGTGCTAAGGCAGTGCACTGTCCGGCCGATACCCGGATGGCCAGAGGAGGGGGACGTATGAGCCCAACAAATGAGGCGATCGCGTACCTCGAGCGGAACGTACGTCCGACCCACAGGACACTGTGGAGGACTCGGGTCGGTGCGTAACGCCCGCTCGATCTCACCATCAACCTCCCACACCACCGGAGCAACCAGACAAGACTCCGGTAGTATGGGCGTGGACTCAACTGACCTCTCCTCTGCGTCATACCGCCGAGACAGAGCATCTGCCTTCCCGTTCTGGGACCCAGGGATGTATGTGATCTTAAACACAAACCGGGCTAGGAACATAGTCCAGCGAGCCTGGCGAGGATTCAGTCTCCTAGCTGCCCGGATGTACTCCAGGTTACGATGGTCAGTTAGAATGAGGAAAGGGTGTTGAGCCCCCTCGAGCCAATGCCTCCACACCTTTAGGGCCTGTACCACGGCTAACAGCTCCCTGTCTCCTACGTCATAATTCCGCTCCGCCGGACTGAGCTTCTTAGAGTAGAACGCACAGGGACGGAGTTTAGGTGGAGTGCCAGAACGCTGGGAAAGAACGGCCCCTATCCCGGCTTCTGACGCGTCCACCTCTACTTGGAACGGTAAAGAGGGATCCGGATGCGCCAACACCGGCGCCGAGGTAAACAGGTCCTTTAGTCTCCCAAATGCCCTGTCCGCCTCAGCTGACCACCGCAAGCGCACCGGACCCCCCTTTAACAGAGACGTTATGGGAGCTGCCACCTGTCCAAAACCCCGGATAAACCTCCGGTAATAATTCGCAAAACCCAAGAACCGTTGCACCTCCTTCACAGTGGTTGGGGTCTGCCAATTACGCACAGCTGACACCCGGTCTACCTCCATCTTCACCCCTGACGCAGATAACTGGTAACCCAGAAAGGAGACCGACTTCTGGAAAAACAGACATTTCTCTGCCTTGACATATAGGTCATGCTCCAACAGCCTCCTCAATACTCGGCGCACCAGGGCTACATGCTCAGCACGGGTAGGACTATACACCAGAATGTCGTCGATGTACACAACTACTCCCTGTCCCTGCATGTCCCGGAAAATCTCATCGACGAAGGATTGGAAGACTGAGGGAGCATTCATCAACCCATATGGCATGACTAGATACTCGTAGTGTCCGGAAGTCGTGCTAAACGCTGTCTTCCATTCATCGCCCTCTCGAATGCGTACCAAGTTATATGCGCTCCTAAGATCCAATTTTGTAAAGAACCGCGCACCGTGCAGTGACTCCGTCATAGTCGCAATCAGAGGAAGTGGATAGCTGTACTTCACTGTGATCTGATTGAGACCGCGGTAATCAATACACGGGCGCAGACCTCCATCCTTTTTCTTCACAAAAAAGAAACTTGAGGAAGCGGGTGAAACGGAGGCCCGTATGTATCCCTGTCTAAGAGACTCAGAGATGTATGTCTCCATAGCCTTTCTCTCCTCTTGAGACAAGGGATACACATGGCTCCGCGGGAGAGCTGCTCCTGACTGGAGATCTATCGCACAATCCCCCCGTCTATGAGGCGGCAGCTGCGCCGCCCTGGTCTTACTGAACGCCAGTGCCAAATCCTCATACTCGGGGGGAATCTGCAGTGCTGGCATTAGATTCGGACTCTCCACCGAGGTCGCCCCTATGGAAACACCCAGACACCGCCCCTCACATTGAGCAGACCACCCTTCAAGAGCTTTCTCTCGCCACCTAATAATAGGGTCATGAGTCATCAACCAGGGAAGACCCAGCACTACCGGATACGCAGGAGAGTCAATCAGATAGAGCTGAATTCTCTCCTCATGACCCTCCTGCGCCGTCATCTGAATGGGTGCTGTGACTTCCCTAATCAACCCAGACCCTAACGGACGGCTATCTAGGGCATGGACGGGGAAAGGCTTATCCACTGGAAGGAGGGGAATCCCTAACTCTATACAGAACTGGCGATCTACAAAATTCCCAGCTGCGCCTGAATCTACCAGCGCCTTATGCTGGGAACGAGGTGCAACCTGTGGGAAACAAACAGGCAAGGTTAGGTGCACGACAGAAAGCTCTGGGTAAGCAGGGCGCCTACTCACCTGGGGGGACCCCCCAATGCGTGACCTGCCATCTCCCTCACTGGAGGACCCGCCCCAACACCTAGCCGCGGTGTGCCCTCCACGACCACAGTTGGTGCAAGGGCCGGGTCCCCTCGGGCTCCTCCTCCTGCGTTCCCTAGCGCCAGCACCTCCGAGCTCCATAGGGCTCGGCTCGGAGGTGCTGGAGAGTGGAATGGGCGAACCCCCCCCTCCGGGACGCCCACGGGTGGCGAGCAGGGTATCCAGCCGGATGGCCATGTCGACCAGCTGGTCGAACGGCAACGACGTGTCCCTGCACGCCAACTCTCGCTGGACGTCTTCCCGGAGGCTGCAGCGGAAATGGTCGATATGGGCCCGCTCATTCCACCCTGCATCAGCCGCTAGGGTCCGAAACTCTAAGGCAAAGTCCTGGGCGCTCCTCATCCCCTGTCGGAGGTAGAATAGACGTTCCCCCGCCGCCTTCCCTTCCGGTGGATGGTCGAACACAGCACGGAAGCGGCGGGAGAACTCCGCATAGTTCGTGGTAGCGGCGTCCATTCTCCTCCACTCGGCGTTGGCCCACTCCAACGCCTTGCCGGTGAGACAGGAGATGAGGGCTGAGACGCTCTCGTGTCCCGAGGGCGCCGGGTGTACGGTGGCGAGGTAGAGCTCCACCTGCAGCAGGAATCCTTGACACCCGGCAGTGGAGCCGTCGTACGCCCTCGGGAGCGAGAGCGGAATCCCACGAGGTTCCGGAGATGAGACAGGGGGGCTGACCGATGGGGCTGGTTCGGTTCGTGGAGGTGTGGGAACCCCGCTGGTCTCCCATCGGTGCAGAGTATTCATCACCCCCTCCAGGGCGTGACAGACCTGATTGATGCGGTCCTCCTGACCACGAAGACGTTCAGCCATCTCGGCTGTCGGCGTGGTCGCTCCTGCTGATTCCATGATGGATGCGTGATTCTGTCAGAGTGGTGTGTGTAGGTGAGTGGAAGGAATCAAGCGCAGGACCCAGGATGACTTCAACCGTCTTTAGTAATGTTCCCAAAGCAACGAGAACAAGGAGTCGCCAACCCAACCGGGTGGCGCACACAATTACGCACAAAACACACAGTGCGTCAAAACAAGAAAAGCGCACGCAGTGCGAGCTCTCGGGAAAACACAACGAGAGAATAATATAAACTTCACAGAGGCAGGCTGACAATGAACAATCACGCATAACACCTGACCCAAACACACGAACTAAATAAGGGAACAATTAAGACACAAATAAGGGACAGGTGTTATGAACAGACAAAACCAAAAGAACATGAAACATAGAACGGTGGCAGCTAGTACTCCGGAGACGACGACCGCCGAAGCCTGCCCGAACAAGGAAGAGGAGCAGCCTCGGCCGAAACCGTGACAGTCCAGTTATGTCTATTACATCACCTACTGTTGATGATGATGTCATGTCCAGTTATGCCCATTACAACACCTACTGTTGATGATGATGTCATGTCCAGTTATGCCCATTACATCACCTACTGTTGATGATGATGTCATGTCCAGTTATGTCTATTACATCACCTACTGTTGATGATGATGTCATGTCCAGTTATGTCTATTACATCACCTACTGTTGATGATGATGTCATGTCCAGTTATGCCCATTACATCACCTACTGTTGATGATGATGTCATGTCCAGTTATGTCTATTACATCACCTACTGTTGATGATGATGTCATGTCCAGTTATGTCCATTACAACACCTACTGTTGATGATGATGTCATGTCCAGTTATGCCCATTACATCACCTACTGTTGATGATGATGTCAAGTCCAGTTATGCCCATTACAACACCTACTGTTGATGATGATGTCATGTCCAGTTATGTCTATTACATCACCTACTGCTGCTGATGATGTCATGTCCAGTTATGCCTATTACATCACCTACTGTTGATGATGATGTCATGTCCAGTTATGCCCATTACATCACCTACTGTTGATGATGATGTCATGTCCAGTTAACATCACCTACTGTTGATGATGATGTCATGTCCAGTTATGCCCATTACAACACCTACTGTTGATGATGATGTCATGTCCAGTTATGCCCATTACAACACCTACTGTTGATGATGATGTCATGTCCAGTTATGCCCATTACATCACCTACTGTTGATGATGATGTCATGTCCAGTTATGTCTATTACATCACCTACTGTTGATGATGATGTCATGTCCAGTTATGTCTATTACATCACCTACTGTTGATGATGATGTCATGTCCAGTTATGCCCATTACATCCCTACTGTTGATGATGATGTCATGTCCAGTTATGTCTATTACATCACCTACTGTTGATGATGATGTCATGTCCAGTTATGTCCATTACAACACCTACTGTTGATGATGATGTCATGTCCAGTTATGCCCATTACATCACCTACTGTTGATGATGATGTCATGTCCAGTTATGTCTATTACATCACCTTCTGTTGATGATGATGTCATGTCCAGTTATGTCTATTACATCACCTACTGCTGATGATGATGTCATGTCCAGTCATGTCTATTACATCACCTACTGTTGATGATGATGACATGTCCAGTTATGTCTATTACATCACCTTCTGTTGATGATGATGTCATGTCCAGTTATGTCTATTACATCACCTACTGCTGATGATGATGTCATGTCCAGTTATGTCTATTACATCACCTACTGTTGATGATGATGACATGTCCAGTTATGCCCATTACATCACCTACTGCTTATGATGATGTCATGTCCAGTTATGTCTATTACATCACCTACTGTTGATGATGATGTCATGTCCAGTTATGCCCATTACATCACCTACTGTTGATGATGATGTCATGTCCAGTTATGCCTATTACATCACCTACTGTTGATGATGATGTCATGTCCAGTTATGCCCATTACATCACCTACTGTTGATGATGATGTCATGTCCAGTTAACATCACCTACTGTTGATGATGATGTCATGTCCAGTTATGCCCATTACAACACCTACTGTTGATGATGATGTCATGTCCAGTTATGCCCATTACATCACCTACTGTTGACGATGATGTCATGTACAGTTATGTCTATTACATCACCTACTGTTGATGATGATGTCATGTCCAGTTATGTCTATTACATCACCTACTGCTGATGATGATGTCATGTCCAGTTATGTCTATTACATCACCTACTGTTGATGATGATGTCATGTCCAGTTATGTCTATTACATCACCTACTGTTGATGATGATGTCATGTCCAGTTATGTCTATTACATCACCTACTGTTGATGATGATGTCATGTCCAGTTAACATCACCTACTGTTGATGATGATGTCATGTCCAGTTATGCCCATTACAACACCTACTGTTGATGATGATGTCATGTCCAGTTATGTATATTACATCACCTACTGCTGATGATGATGTCATGTCCAGTTATGCCCATTACATCACCTACTGCTGATGATGATGTCATGTCCAGTTATGTCTATTACATCACCTACTGCTGATGATGATGTCATGTCCAGTTATGCCCATTACATCACCTACTGTTGATGATGATGTCAAGTCCAGTTATGCCCATTACAACACCTACTGTTGATGATTATGTAATGTCCAGTTATGCCCATTACAACACCTACTGTTGATGATGATGTAATGTCCAGTTATGTCTATTACATCACCTACTGTTGATGATGATGTCATGTCCAGTTATGTCTATTACATCACCTACTGTTGATGATGATGTCATGTCCAGTTATGTCTATTACATCACCTACTGTTGATGATGATGTCATGTCCAGTTATGCCCATTACATCACCTACTGTTGATGATGATGTCATGTCCAGTTATGCCCATTACAACACCTACTGTTGATGATGATGTCATGTCCAGTTATGTCTATTACATCACCTACTGTTGATGATGATGTCATGTCCAGTTATGTCTATTACATCACCTACTGTTGATGATGATGTCATGTCCAGTTATGCCCATTACATCACCTACTGTTGATGATGATGTCATGTCCAGTTATGCCCATTACAACACCTACTGTTGATGATGATGTCATGTCCAGTTATGTCTATTACATCACCTACTGTTGATGATGATGTCATGTCCAGTTATGCCCATTACAATACCTTCTGTTGATGATGATGTCATGTCCAGTTATGCCCATTACAACACCTACTGTTGATGATGATGTCATGTCCAGTTATGCCTATTACAACACTTACTGTTGATGATGATGTCATGTCCAGTTATGCCCATTACAACACCTACTGTTGATGATGATATCATGTCCAGTTATGCCTATTACAACACCTACTGTTGATGATGATGTCATGTCCAGTTATGCCCATTACAACACCTACTGTTGATGATGATGTCATGTTCAGTTATGCCCATTACAACACCTACTGTTGATGATGATGTCATGTCCAGTTATGCCCATTACATCACCTACTGTTGATGATGATATCATGTCCAGTTATGCCCATTACATCACCTACTGTTGATGATGATGTCATGTCCAGTTATGCCCATTACATCACCTACTATTGATGATGATGTAATGTCCAGTTATGTTCATTACAACACCTACTGTTGATGATGATGTCATGTCCAGTTATGCCCATTACATCACCTACTATTGATGATGATGTCATGTCCAGTTATGTTCATTACATCACCTACTGTTGATGATGATGTCATGTCCAGTTATGTCTACTACAACACTTACTGTTGATGATGATGTCATGTCCAGTTATGCCTATTACAACACTTACTGTTGATGATGATGTCATGTCCAGTTATGCCCATTACAACACCTACTGTTGATGATGATGTCATGTCCAGTTATGCCCATTACAACACCTACTGTTGATGATGATGTCATGTCCAGTTATGCCCATTACAACACCTACTGTTGATGATGATGTCATGTCCAGTTATGCCTATTACAACACCTACTGTTGATGATGATGTCATGTCCAGTTATGCCCATTACAACACCTACTGTTGATGATGATGTCATGTTCAGTTATGCCCATTACAACACCTACTGTTGATGATGATGTCATGTCCAGTTATGCCCATTACATCACCTACTGTTGATGATGATGTCATGTCCAGTTATGTTCATTACAACACCTACTGTTGATGATGATGTCATGTCCAGTTATGCCCATTACAACACCTACTGTTGATGAAGATAGTGACCAGGGGCGTCATTCATAACCGTTGTGGCAGTGAGGGTAATAGTGACCAGGGGCGTCATTCATAACCATTGTAGGAGTGATGGTAATAGTGACCAGGGGCATCATTCATAACCGTTGTGGCAGTGATGGTAATAGTGACCAGGGGCGTCATTCATAACCATTGTAGCATTGATGGTAATAGTGACCAGGGGCGTCATTCATAACATTTAGATGATGGGGAAATAATTATGACTATTTCATAATTAGGCCTGCTAACTATAGAAATATAGCCTATATATCCACATCACTTACCATTGAGCCACCCATCTCTCACATCTCCTGCTTGGAGTCTGTTGCCCACACTGCTGTTCATCAGGATGAACGAGTTGTGGCTTGAACCAGGCCAACAGGCAACAACATTGGTGAGTGCCACTTGTGCATCACAAGTCACAGGCACATTGATGAAGTGAACGTTTTCCCGGTTCACGTACACAAACTCGTCCTCACTTGGTGCTCTTATTGCAACATGAGTGCAGTCGATCGCCCCGATTACATTTGGAAAAACAGCCATCGCTGCAAATGGCAGTTTAATGTTTGCCTGTTCACCGGCTGTGTAAGGGAACCGAATGTACCTCGGTCACAAACAAAGTATGCCATCCAACACTGTTGGCATGATGCGGCTGAGGGATATGTGATATGCCTGATCTGTCACACAGTTCCCTTTGAAAGGTCCCTGTGGCTAGAAACCCAACAGTGCTCAAAACCTGTACACTACCGGTCAAAAGCTTTAGAACACCTACTCATTCAAGGGTTTTTCTTAATTTTTACTATTTTCTACATTGTAGAATAATAGTGAAGACATCAAAACTATGAAATAACACATATGGAATCATGTAGTAACCAAAAAAGTGTTAAACAAATCAAAACATATTTTATATTTGAGATTCTTAAAATAGCCTTGATGACAGTTTTGGACACTCTTGGCATTCTCTCAACCAGCTTCATGAGGTAGTCACCTGGCATGCATTTCAATTAACAGGTGTGCCTTCTTAAAAGTTAATTTGTGGAATTTCTTTCCTTCTTAATGCGTTTGAGCCAATCAGTTGTGCTGTGACAAGGTTGGGGGGTATACAGAAGATAGCCCTATTTGGTAAAAGACCAAGTCCATATTATGGCAAGAACAGCTCAAATAAGCAAAGAGAAACAACAGTCCATCATAACTTCAAGAAAGTTTCTACAGTCGCAAAAATCATCAAGCGCTATAGTGGAACAGGTTGAGAGCTTCAAGTTCCTTGGTGTCCACATCACCAACGAACTATCATGGTCCAAACACACCAAGACAGTCGTGAAGAGGGCACGACAAAGCCTATTCCCCCTCAGGAGACTAAAAAGATTTGGCATGGGTCCTCAGATCCTCAAAAAATTCTACAGCTGCACCATCGAGAGCATCCTGACTGGTTGCATCACCGCCTGGTATGGCAACTGCTTGGCCTCTGACCGCAAGGCACTACAGAGGGTAGTGCGTACGGCCCAGTACATCACTGGGGCAAAGCTCCCTGCCATCCAGGACCTCTATACCAGGCGGTGTCAGAGGAAGGCCCTCAAAATTGTCAAAGACTCCAGCCACCCTAGTCATAGACTGTTCTCTCTGCTACCGCACGGCAAGCGGTACCGGAGTGCCAAGTCTAGGTCCAAAAGACTTCTCAACAGCTTCTACCCCCAAGCCATAAGACTCCTGGCTGAACAGCTAATCATGGCTACCCGGACTATTTGCACTGCCCCCCCACCCCATCCTTTTTACGCTGCTGCTACTCTGTTAATTATTTATGCATAGTCACTTTAACTCTACCCACATGTACATATTACCTCAACTACCTCAACTAGCCGGTGCCCCCGCACATTGACTATGCAACGGTACCCCCCTGTATATATAGCCTCCCTACTGTCACTTTATTTTACTGTATATATAGCCTCCCTACTGTCACTTTATTTTACTTCTGCTCTTTTTTTCTCAACACTTTTTTGTTGTTGTTTTATTCTTACTTTTTTGTTTAAAATAAATGCACTGTTGGTTAAGGGCTGTAAGTAAGCATTTCACTGTAATGTCTGCACCTGTTGTATTCGGCGCATGTGACCAATAAAATTTGATTTGATTTGATTTGATTTGAAACTGGCTCTCATGAGGACCGCCACAGGAATGGAAGACCCAGAGTTACCTCTGCTGCAGAGGATAAGTTAATTAGCGTTACCAGCTTCAGAAATTGCAGCCCAAATAAATTATTCACAGAGTTCAAGTAACAGACACATCTCAATATCAACTGTTCAGAGGAGACTGTGTGAATCAGGCCTTCATGGTCGAATTGCTGAAAAACCCACTACTAATGGACACCAATAAGAAGAAGAGACTTGCTTGGGCCAAGAAACATGAGCAATGGACATCAGACCGGTGGAATTTTGGAGTCCAAATTGGAGATTTTTGGATCCAACCGCCTTGTCTTTGTGAAACGCGGTGTGGGTGAACGGATGATTTCCGCATGTGTATTTCCCACCGTAAAGCATGGAGGAGGAGGTGTTATGGTGTGGGGGTGCTTTACTGGTGACGCTGTCTGTGATTTACTTAGAATTCAAGGCAAGCTTAACCAGCAAAGCTACCACAGCATTCTGCAGCGACACGCCATCTCATCTGGTTTGGGCTTAGTGGGACTATCATTTGTTTTTCAACAGGACAATGACCCAACACACCTCCAGGCTGTGTAAGGGCTATTTCACCAAGAAGGATAATGATGGAGTGCTGCATCAGATGACCTGGCCTACATATAGCCCTAAGCCTGACAGGCTACATATAGCCCTAAGCCTGACAGGCTACATACAGTATAGCCCTAAACCTGACAGGCTACATACAGTATAGCCCTAAGCCTGACAGGCTACATACAGTATAGCCCTAAGCCTGACAGGCTACATATAACCCTAAGCCTGACAGGCTACATATAGCCCTAAGCCTGACAGGCTACATACGTTATAGTCCTAAGCCTGACAGGCTACATACAGTATAGCCCTAAGCCTGACAGGCTACATACAGTATAACCCTAAGCCTGACAGGCTACATACAGTATAGCCCTAAGCCTGACAGGCTACATACAGTATAGCCCTAAGCCTGACAGGCTACATATAGCCCTAAGCCTGACAGGCTACATATAGCCCTAAGCCTGACAGGCTACATACGTTATAGGCCTAAGCCTGACAGGCTACATACAGTATAGCCCTAAGCCTGACAGGCTACATACAGTATAGCCCTAAGCCTGACAGGCTACATACAGTATAGCCCTAAACCTGACAGGCTACATACAGTATAGCCCTAAGCCTGACAGGCTACATACAGTATAGCCCTAAACCTGACAGGCTACATACAGTATAGCCCTAAACCTGACAGGCTACATACAGTATAGCCCTAAACCTGACAGGCTACATACAGTATAGCCCTAAGCCTGACAGGCTACATACAGTATAGCCCTAAGCCTGACAGGCTACATACAGTATAGCCCTAAGCCTGACAGGCTACATACAGTATTGCCCTAAGCCTGACAGGCTACATACAGTATAGCCCTAAGCCTGACAGGCTACATATAGCCCTAAGCCTGACAGGCTACATATAGCCCTAAGCCTGACAGGCTACATACAGTATAGCCCTAAGCCTGAGGCTACATACAGTATAGCCCTAAACCTGACAGGCTACATACAGTATAGCCCTAAGCCTGAGGCTACATACAGTATAGCCCTAAGCCTGACAGGCTACATACAGTATAGCCCTAAGCCTGACAGGCTACATATAGGCCTAAGGCTGACAGGCTACTGTGTAGTGCATCATTTCAGCCTCTAGGATGTGCGTGGGCATGGTTGAAAGTTTGCAGGGAAGAAAGCACATTCGCACATCAAGTTCAGTTTTTATGAATTCCAACTTTTGTGTGAAAACTGGAGGCCCCTGATGAGGGCAGTGGAGAGATGTAGGGAGAGAGAGAGAGAGAAAGAGAGAGATATAGAGGGAGAGAGAGAGAGAGAGAGAGTGACACCTGGATAAACCTGGGAGTCAATGGCAAATCTAATGTTGCATTCAAACATAACACACACACACAGAAGCCCACCAACACACACACACATGCACACACATGTACAAATGCACAAATGAACACACACACATTCAACACACACACAGAGCAGTAGCATCAGTCCAACAACACGGACCACTGGTCTGTTGGGGTCTCTTCTCAACAGATCTAATCACTCTATTTCTACATCGCTTGCTCTCTCTAATCCTTTAAAATAAAATAAAATGTTATTTGTCACATGCGCCGGATACAACTGGTGTAGACTTTACAGTGAAATGTACCAGATCAATGTGCAGAGGTACGTGGTATTTGAGGTAGATATGTACATGAAGGCAGGGAAAAGTGACTAGGCATCAGGATAGATAATAATAATAAGATATTTGAGGTAGATGTGTACATGAAGGCAGGTTAAAGTGACTAGGCATCAGGATAGATAATAATAAGGTATTTGAGGTAGATGTGTACATGACGGCAGGATAAAGTGACTAGGCATCAGAGTAGAGACCTCCTGTTTTCTGCAGTGCTCCCCCTTTCTTTACGCCTCTTACTCACTTCTTCCCTCACTCTACATCTCTCAGTCCCCAAATCATATGCACATGCACACGCACGCACGTGCGCGCACACACACACAGAGTCTTGTATAACTAACTTTGTGGGGACACACAATTCAGTCCCATTAACAATCCTATTTTCCCTAACCCCTAACCCTAACTTTAACCCTAACGCTAACCGTACCCTGAAACCCAAAACCTAACCTTAACCCTTACCCTTGCTCCTTACCGTAAAACTAACCCTAGCTCCTAACCTTAATTCTAACCCTAACACTAATTCTAACCTTAACCCTAGACCCACTAGGAATAGCATTTGACCTGGTGGGGATTAACAAAATGTCCGCAGTTGGTCAAATTGTTGTTTGTTTACTATTCTTTAGGGAACTTCTGGTCCCCACAAGAATAGTTAAACATGTCCACACACACACACACACACACACACACAAACACACACACACACACACACACACACACACACACTCACACACTCATACTGTCAGTAGAAACACAGCTGTTGGTTCAGTTGAACAGAAGGACATGGACGTGACATAATCACGACGACTGTGCCAAACACTCCCTGGCACCCCCCATACTGAGAGACTGAACCCCCCATACTGAGAGACTGAACCCCCCATACTGAGAGACTGAACCCCCCATACTGAGAGATTGAACCCCCCATACTGAGAGATTGAACCCCCCATACTGAGAGATTGAACCCCCCATACTGAGAGACTGAACCCCCCATACTGAGAGATTGAACCCCCCATACTGAGAGACTGAACCCCCCATACTGAGAGACTGAACCCCCCATACTGAGAGATTGAACCCCCCATACTGAGAGATTGAACCCCCCATACTGAGAGACTGAACCCCCCATACTGAGAGATTGAACCCCCCATACTGAGAGACTGAACCCTCCATACTGAGAGATTGAACCCCCCATACTGAGAGACTGAACCCCCCATACTGAGAGATTGAACCCCCCATACTGAGAGACTGAACCCCCCATACTGAGAGACTGAACCCCCCATACTGAGAGACTGAACCCTCCATACTGAGAGATTGAACCCCCCGTACTGAGAGACTGAACCCCCCATACTGAGAGATTGAACCCCCCGTACTGAGAGGCTGAAACCCACATACTGAGAGGCTGAAACCCACATACTGAGAGGCTGAAATCCTTGTACTGAGAGGCTGAATCCCCCATATTGAGAGGCTGAATACAGATAGAGGTAAAGTAGATGTATAATATCCAAAGGGATCTAAAAACAATGGTAGAGAGACCCCTCCCCGCTTCTAGTCTAGTAAGTTCCCCCTAGAAGCCACAAGGACAGATGACTTCACCTAGACTGAGCCTTACGTGAATTTGTAACCCCTCTACTTTGTTGACAATGACCCGTTTCACTTCTATCACCTTATCTCTGTTTCTTTACCAGGTATGTGTGAATCACACCATTTTTTCACTGAACTGTTTATTGGTTCATGCACTACACAAAGATCCTGTTTACCGTTTGTAAGTTGGTTGAGTTTGATGGGACCTTCTTGCATCATAGACCAGTTATGGGCCACTCAGGTCTATAGCCTCCTGGTTTTCTTCTCTCCCTGGCTCTTCAATGGTCCATTAATGTCGCTGATTAGTCAGGGAGCCCATAAACCTGGTTTCCTAGATAGATACCCATTCCTGACCTGGCCGAATAGGTTATTGGATGTTTTATGCTGGTCGTTGTCTGTAACTGGGTATGCTGCTGCTTGGCTAAGTCTCGTATGTAAAAGATAAGAGAACTTCACCTGAGATGACCCTGAAACCAAATCATCCTCTCATTCCACAGAACTAACACTGCCTCAGGGTTCTTCGTTGGAATATTCCCTTTAAGAACATTCCCTAACGGAACACAGAATGTGTGGATCGTGACAGAATCATTGCCATGGGTCAAGCAGATATCCGGGGAGATTCCAGACTTGAGCATTTTAACATATCCCTCATTGATTCCCTTAGTTTATATGAATTCCAGAACTCTTATCCCATTACATTGTCTCACTAAGTTTAAAAAAATATATATAAAAAATCTTGTTGATTTACAGGTGGCATCATTCTATTATGACGGTCAATGTCATTACCATGGAGATGTTACTATAGGGAGGTTACCATGGCACTAGCTTGGTGTGTTGTATTAATATTGGAATGTGTGAGAAGCTAGATGTGGGGATTCTGGAATCTGGGACAACAGAAACACTTGCCTCAGTCTGGGAATAGTAAGAGACCACCACTACCGCGCGTGCACACACACACACACACACATACACACACACACACACACACACTCTGACCACAAACACTACTCTGGAGAGGACTCCTGCTAAAGCTATGTGAATAATTCATCCCCAGTTGTGATATTAACCTTGGACTACATGAACATGATATGAAAGAAATCTAACATCAGTGTTGAGTTTTTTGTTGGTTGCTACATTTCTTGATGGTTAATTGATTGAGATTCAAGAACATTTTCTTTCTCCGTAGTGAATATTGATCAACCACAGCCAAGGGAAATACTTCATGGCTCAGCTATGTATTCCCTGTTTGGTCACATAGCTGTCATTTAGGCAGGGATTCAATCCTATCACGAGTTATACAGATGTAAGATCTTAATTTCATCACCCTATTGCAGGATAACAGTCCTGTAATGTAGGAAATGTAAAACTTGTAGTGTATTTGACGTTTAAAAAGGCTTCTGAAGTTTTTAAATTCCACTTTGACATTTCAGACTTTATTTTCTTTACGAAAAATGTATCAACCCTTACAAAAATGTCCATTCATTGTAATCCACATAACAATTCACATTTCCTGTTGCTGCAGGATTATTTTCCTGCTGTAGCAAACTGGCTCTTATTAAGATCTTATAGGCATTGCTGCTTTTAAAGGAATGTTTCCCACTTTCTTGGAGATCCCATTCACGGTGAATGCTGCATATGTCGGCTCAATCAGAAATTGCCTTTAAAGTCTCAGTGCCTATAACCCACGATCAGATTGAATCCCGGCTTTAGTCACAAAATATGTGTTATTCCTTTTTGTACAGCTCGTGTATTTTATCTCATGGCTATACAATGTGTCTATCATTTGGGAACAGAGGGCCGAAACCTAACTTGAGTTTCATCAGGGCTAAATATACAAATCGCTGAGATGGATTTGACTTTTTTAATCACCTTGCACTCTTATTTAATAAAGACACTTGTATTTGACATTGATAAGTGTAACGTGGTGAGTTATGTTTCCACTTGCCACTGCAGAAATGTGTATTTAATGTTTATGTATTCTAAATGGTTGGTTTAAGTCAGATCTCAATAAGGGGTAATGCCATTGGCTATGCTTGCAGATAGGGGGAGATTGCGAATGTCAATTCTTCCCAGTGTGATAATTCATGCAAGCGGTAGGTCACGGTCCAAAATTTATTCAATGTACGTATTTACAATGTGTACGAGTTCACTATGTACATTTCCTGATGTGTGTATATATTATGTGTGTGTGTGTGTACGGTATCCGTTAGATATTGGCGGCATCCAGTGTCATTCTTTTGTATATACAGTGCATTCGGAAAGTATTCAGACCCCTTCACTTTTTCCACATTTTGTTACATTACAGCCTTATTCTAAAGTGGATTAAATTGTTTTTTTCCCCCTCAACAATCTACACACAATAACCCATATTGACAAAACAAGAACAGGTTTGTAGAATTGTGTGCAAAAAAATCAAATCAAATAAACTGAAGTATTCAGACCTTTTACTCAGCACTTTGTTGAAGAACCTTTGGCAGCGATTACAACCTCAAGTCTTCTTGGGTATGTTGCTACAAGCGTATTTGGGGAGTTTCTCCCATTCTTCTATGCAGATCCTCTCAAGCTCTGTCAGGTTGGAAGGGGAGCGTTGCTACACAGCTATTTTCAGGTCTCTCCAGAGATGTTCAATCGGGTTCAAGTCTGGGCTCTGGCTGGGCCACTCAAGGACATTCGGAGACTTGTCCTGAAGCCACTCCAGCATTGTCTTAGCTGTGTGCTTAGGGTCGTTGTCCTGTTGGAAGGTAAACCTTTGCCCCATACTGAGGTCCTGAGCGCTCTGGAGCAGGTTTTCATCAAGGATCTCTCTGTACTTTGCTCTATTCATCTTTCCCTTGATCCTGACTAGTCTCCCAGTCCCTGGCGCTGAGAAACATCCCCACAGCATGATGCTACCACCACCATGCTTCAACTTAGGGATGGTGCCAGGTTTCCTCCAGACGTGACGCTTGGCATTCAAGCCAAAGAGTTCAATTTTGGTTTCATCGGACCAGAGAATCTTGTTTCTCATGGTCGGAGAGTCTTTAGGTGCCTTTTGGCAAACTCCAAGCGGGCTGTCATGTGCTTTTTACTGAGGAATGGCTTCCGTCTGGCCACTCTACCACAAAGGCCTGATTGGTGGAGTGCTACAGAGATGGTTGTCCTTCTGGAAGATTCACCCATCTCCACACAGGAACTCTGGAGCTCTGTCAGAGTGACCATCGGGTTCTTGGTCACCTCCCTGACCAAGGCCTTTCTCCCCCGATTGCTCAGTTTGGCCGGGCGGCCAGCTCTAGGAAGAGTCTTGGATATAGGTATCCTGTATGTGTATTTGTTTTTCCTCTCCTTCAGCCCTAATCACAGGTGTCCCTTGTTTTCCTGATTGGTGGTCATTGGGGTGTCCCACCTGTCTGACATCCGTTCATCTGCTGATTGCTGAGGTGGACCAATCAGTGGACATTCCTCCGTATTGCACCACCTGTTTCTGGTTTTACATTACCATATCAAATCCCCTGGTTTTAAAAGCCAGTCAGTTGTGTTTTCTGACAGAGACTCTTTTTCTTTGTGAGAATGGATACTGTGGTGCCTTGTTTTTGTGTACTCACTCGTTTGCTGTCTAGTCCATATTGGACCTATGTTGTTTGTTTGTGCCTGGGAAAAGGGGGGTTTAGCAAGTGGCCCTTGGGCATACACTACCCGTAGGAAAACCTTGTCTAAACACCCTAGTTAGACCTGAGCGGACCACCCACTGTATTTTTGTATGGTTAGCAGTAAGCTTAGTGGTTCTTGAGGCAGGCAAGAACAGCTTAGGGGTTTTGACTTTATTGTTTCATTACTTGGGTCCAGCTCAGCCCCCTTTCCACAAACCGTTTACTGTGTGTTTATAATAAACATTTTGTGTTTGACGGTAGCATATGGTTGTCGGTGTATTTTGTTCTCACTGTTCCTTGTCAATATTCTAATTCGCATGAGTTATGTTACGGGTCTCTCTTCCATCCACCCTAGACTTTTAAAGCCACAGGGTTTGTAACAGACGCACTAGCTCCCTGCGAATACACAATTGTTTCCACGTTAGAATCTACAGCTATCAGCATCATCGAGCAGATGTGCACGTCTGATGTGCTGCCATTTCCCTACTGTTGCAGGTACTTCCACATATGAATAAACTCCAGATCATCTGGGACCATTGGCTGGCCTTATCGTCTTTAATACACAACGCAAGAGAGAGTAAAGGTCACATCTGTTAAATAAGCAATGCAGTTCACTTGAAAACAGGTTGAACATGCTGTGCAGGATTTTGTTCCAGCACAACATTAACATTCCGGATTCAACTGATCAAACGTGGCTGCGTTTTACACAGGCAGCCCAATTCGGATATTTATTTTCACTAATTGGACTTTTGACCAATCAGATCAGCTGTGAAAAGATTAGCCCTATTCAACATTACCCAGATATGTACCAGGAGTAGCCCGCTTCCTCATCAGGTCTCCTTCGCCTGAGGGGCAGAACATTGTTATAAACAGACCAATTTTAGGGTATACATCGTGGTGCATTCTAAAGGGAAGAGTGTGCGATTTATAGACACAGTCACACTGTAGTCCAGGCTAGTCCAGCTGGTGAAGTGGTGTGAATCAAAATCAAATCAAATTTTATTTGCCACATGCGCCGAATACAACAGGTGTAGACATTACCATGAAATGCTTACTTACAGCCCTTAACCAACAATGCATTTATTTCTTAATAAAAAAGTAAAATAAAACAACAACAACAAAAAAGTGTTGAGAAAAAAAGAGCAGAAGTAAAATAAAATAACAGTAGGGAGGCTATATACAGGGGGGTACCGGTGCAGAGTCAATGTGCAGGGGCACCGGCTTGTTGAGGTGGTTGAGGTAATATGTACATGTGGGTAGAGTTAAAGTGACTATGCATAAATAATTAACAGAGTAGCAGCAGCGTAAAAATATGGGGTGGGGGTGCAAATAGTCTGGGTAGCCATGATTAGCTGTTCAGGAGTCTTATGGCTTCGGGGTAGAAGCTGTTGAGAAGCCTTTTGGACCTAGACTTGGCACTCCAACAAAGCTTGCCGTGTGGTAGCAGAGAGAACATTCTATGACTAGGGTGGGTGGAGTATTTGACAATTTTGAGGGCCTTCCTCTGACTCCGCCTGGTATAGAGGTCCTGGATGGCAGGAAGCTTGGCCCCAGTGATGTACTGGGCCGTACGCACTACCCTCTGTAGTGCCTTGCGGTCGGAGGCCAAGCAGTTGCCATACCAGGCGGTGATGCAACCAGTCAGGATGCTCTCAATGGTGCAGCTGTAGACATTTTTGAGGATCTGAGGACCAAAGCCAAATCTTTCAGTCTCCTGAGGGGGAACAGGCTTTGTCGTGCCCTCTTCACGACTGTCTTGGTGTGTTTGGACCTTGATAGTTTGTTGGTGATGTGGACACCAAGGAACTTGAAGCTCTCAACCTGTTCCACTACAGCCCCGTCGATGAGAATGGGAATCCTCTTTTTTCCCTGTAGTCCACAGTCATCTCCTTTGTCTTGGTCACGTTGAGGGAGAGGTGGTTATCCTGGCACCACACGGCCAGGTCTTTGACCTCCTCCCTATAGGCTGTCTCATCGTTGTCGGTGATCAGGCCTACCACTGTATTGTCGTCGGCAAACTTAATGATGGTGTTGGAGTCGTGCCTGGCCATGCAGTCATGGGTGAACAGGGAGTACAGGAGGGGACTGAGCACGCACCCCTGAGGGGTAGTTCGTTCAGGAGAATAAACGTTTCCCTAGACACAAAATGAGAAAGGTGTGGTACCCAACAACGCAGAGTGCCATGGAGCTTCTTGATAAGGCCCAGCTCGGGTCGCCAAGCCACATAATCAGACACACCGGAAGCAACGACCTGCGTGCTCAGCAGGAGAGGGTGGCGACTTCACTACGAGAAGTGATTGAGAAGGCCTCCGCAATCTTCCCCAACTCAAGGATCGTGGTGTCAACCCTTCTACAGAGTAAGGATTTCCACCCTGCCACAATCCAAAGAATAAACGCCAGCCTCTCCTGGGACTGTGCCCTGCGACCCAATGTACACCTGGCCCACCATCCCACCCTCGATCTGGACAGTCTCTATGACCATGTTCACCTGTACAGGGAGACAGTCCCCATCCTTGCCAAGACTCTCAAGGATGTCGCTTTAAACCGCAGCCCGACCTCTCCACTCAGGAACCAGCACCCTGGACCCCCCAGCCCCGGCCACAGCACCACCAACCTCAATGCCCACCACAGCCAGCGCAGCACAGACCACCCAGGCCCAGCTTCAGACCCACCCAGACGAGGCCTACCACCCCCCTCCCCCCCACCGTAGACCCACACCTGGAGGAGCCACAGCCCGGCAGGCAGAGCTACGCACAGGCTGTGAAAGTGGCCCAGCCCCCACCAACGAAATGAGTGACATTAAACAGATGCTGAGTCTACTATGATCACATGTGATAGGCCGAGGGTCATGGTAAGATGAGAACTCCACCATCCTCACACTACATCCACCCAAGTGGCATGACACAAATGCTATCTTAAATGATAAACAAATCATAATAAGAGTTTACGTTAATTGAAAAAATCATATTTTAATAGTTTTTGTTGGATTGTGAGTGTTTATCTCATTTTGAAGGTAAAGAAAAACAGTTATTAAATCTTTTTACGTTGCATGTTGGAATTTACAAGGATTGAAGTCCTAAAGAGCATAAAAACCAAACATCATTACAGTCCTTCCAACGAGTGATCATAACATCCTCCAAAGTACTTTTCTCCTCTCTGCATCCCTATACATGCATGACTTACTATTCTAGGCCTTGTGAGTTGATCTGTGGCTGCTATTCATCTTTTCTCCCATCTCTTCTCTGTGCCTCTCTGCAGATCAGGTAGCTTACTTTGGGGGGGACGCGCTCCTCAGGGGTCCGTCTCTCTCGCCCTCTCTCTGCCTCTCTCTCTCTCTGGCCTCTCTCTCTCGCCCTCTCTCTCTGGCCTCTCTCTCAGTCTGGCCTTTCTCTCTCTCTCTCTCTCTGGCCACTCTCCCAAATTTGACCCAAATAATTACAGAGGGTTTTGTGTTAACAGCAACTTGGGGAAAATTCTCTGCAGTATCATAAATAGCAGACTGCATCATCTGCACAAGTTATGTCAGACCTAGGCTCTGACCGTTAATCTAAAAAACCAAACAATATAATGATATTCCAAAAAAGTTCCGGAAATCAGGATGACAAATATTCATTCTATTTGGACACAGTTCTATTAGAACACACCAATAACTACACGTATCTAGGACTAAATATCAGCAACACAGGTAGCTTTCACATGGCTGTGAATGAGCTGAGAGACGAAGCAAGAAGAGCATTCTATGCCATTAAAAGGAAAATTAAAATCGAAATTCCAATTAGAATCTGGCTCAAAATGTTCCAATGAGTTATCGAACCAATTGCTCTATATGGCAGCGATGTATGGGGTCCGCTCTCTAATAATTAATTTACCAAATGGGATAAACATCCAATCGAAATACTGCATGCAGAGTTTTGCAAGACTGTATTGCAAGTGCAAAAACAAACTCAAAATAACGCATGTAGAGCAGAATTGGGCCAATAACCCCTCCTTATTCGAATAGAAAAAAGAGCCATCAAATTTTACAACCATCTAAAAACAAGTGTCCCCAAAACATTCCATCATACAGCTCTACTATGTCAAGAGATGAAACAAGAGAAGAGTCCCCTCAGCCAGCTGGTTCTGAGGCTCAGTTCACTAACTCAAACCAACCTCATAGAGCCTCAGGACAGCACTCAGAAAATCTGGCCCAACCAAATCATCACAAAACAAAAATGAAAAATATATCACCTATTGGAAAGACACCACAAAAAATCTAAGTAAACTTCAATGATATTTGGCTCTAAACAGACAGTACATGGTGGCAGACTATCTGACCACTGTGACTAATATAAAACTGAGGAAAACACTGACTAGGTACAGACTCGGTGAGCACAGTCTGGCTATAGAGACCGGTCGTCACAGGCAAACCTGGCTGCCCAGAGAGGACAGGCTGTGCTCACTCTGCCCCCAGGGAGAGGTAGAGACAGAGCTGCATTTCCTATTACACTGTGACAAATACTCAGACTTAAGAGAAACTTTCTTTCCCAAAATTATTATTTAGTACAAAGAATTTGAAACTATAATACAAATATTTATTGGGTGAAAAGCCAAAATGTGCAGTTTTGGCAGCCAAATATGTGTCCTCCTGCCACAACCTGAGGGACAGCCAGTGAAAGTGTAATGTATTGTTAATAATATTTCCTGTTTTGTTTTGGCTTTCATACCATGTAATGTGTCTTCTCAGTCATGTTGAAACTGGTCGACTACTATTGTTTTAATGTATTGTTATTCTTATTAATATTGTTGTTGTAGTTGCTGTTAATGGTAATCCCATTTCCACTCCTACTATTATTATTGCTGTTGGTCCCACCATTTTTGTTATATGTATACTTTGACAATGTAAGTCATTTAACTTGCCATGTCAATAAAGTCTATTGAATTGAATTGAATTGAGAGAGGCCAGAGACAGACAGAGAGAGACAGAGAGAGAGAGAGGCCAGAGAGAGAGAGACAGAGAGAGAGGCCAGAGAGAGAGAGAGAGAGAGAGAGAGAGAGAGAGAGAGAGAGAGAGAGCCAGAGAGAGAGAGAGAGAGAGAGAGAGGCCAGATAGAGAGAGAGAGAGGACAGAGAGAGAGAGAGGCCAGAGAGAGGGCGAGAGAGAGAGGCCAGAGAGAGAGAGAGGCAGAGAGAGGGCGAGAGAGAGAGGCCAGAGAGAGAGAGAGGCAGAGAGAGGGCGAGAGAGACGGACCCCTGAGGAGCGCGTCCCCCCCAAAGTAAGCTACCTGATCTGCAGAGAGGCACAGAGAAAAGACGGGAGAAAAGATGAATAGCAGCCACAGATCAACTCACAAGGCCTAGAATAGTAAGTCATGCATGTACAGGGATGCAGAGAGGAGAAAAGTACTTTGGAGGATGTTATGATCACTCGTTGGAAGGACTGTAATGATGTTACAGATATACAGGTTGTAATAAACTATACGGAAGCATATAACAGTGTGTGGAACATCGCAATAGAATCTATAGAACGGGCCTCCCCATTTCAAGTCAATGGTGGCATAATGGGTGGACTGGCTAGCAGCCATTGAGAGTGTGCCCATGAGTTTACCAGTCAAATTGCCAGGGTTAGAGGTTCCAAGCCTGTTCTATAGATTATATTTCTATGGTGGAAGGACTGTAGCCTCCATAAACAGCTATATCTACTGTGTATTCTAGCCCGTTATGGCCTGGTCCTAGATCTGATAGTGCTGTGTAGCCAATTTCTATGGTCATTGTCCTGCCAAACATGGCATGATGGTTACAAGACATGGCAAGAGACAGCACAAACAGATCTAGGACCAGGATAAGCCCACTCACCACGTAGGCCGATCCATCATCGTTGGGTTCAAAGCATTGGTTGCTCCTCTTATTGGCACGACACTTGTAGCTGGCACAGGCATTAGTGCATACAGGATGGACAGTGGGGCACACAGATGGGAACTGGGTACACTCATCCATATCTGGAGGGAGGGAGGGAGGGAGGGAGGGGGAGAGAGAAGGAAGAAGGAAGGTAGAGGGAGAGGGAGAGGGAGAGGGAGAGGGAGAGGGAGAGGGAGAGGGAGAGGGAGAGGGAGAGGGAGAGGGAGAGGGAGAGGGAGAGGGAGAGGGAGAGGGGGAGGAGACATTTATCGCAGGGAAAGAGAGGCATGATAACACATTGGAAAACAGGACAGGTATTGTTAAAGATGTATAGTGTGGCTCAACCTACCTGTACACCGGCCGTTCTCATTCACAGCAAACCCTTGACCACACTATATGAAAGGAATACATCTTCAATACTGGCTGGTTGAAAAAGAGAAGCTATAGCATATAGCTTATAATGATCAGGATACAGTCACTGGCCAACAATCCAAGAGTTACAC
The DNA here is from genome assembly GCF_964263955.1 of Coregonus lavaretus. Lineage (NCBI taxonomy): Eukaryota > Metazoa > Chordata > Actinopteri > Salmoniformes > Salmonidae > Coregonus > Coregonus lavaretus. Next base: position 2,907 of record NW_028159617.1, on the reverse strand, counting down.
TCTAGAAGAAAGGGTTCCAAAGGGTTCCAAAAGGGTTTTTCAGCTGTTCCCATGGGATAACCCTTTTTGATTCAAGGTAGAACTATTTTGGGTGCCATGTAGAACCACCTGTGGAAAGGTGTTATTCAAAGGGTTCTTCTATGGGGACAGCGAAATAACCCTTTTAGTTTCTTGATGGCACCCTTTTTTCTAAGAGTGTAGAGAGAGGGGGGGAGCGAGAGAGAGAGAGAGAGAGAGAGAGAGAGAGAGAGAGAGAGGGGAGAGAGAGAGAGAGAGAGAGAGAGAGAGAGAGAGAGGAGAGAGAGAGAGAGAGAGAGAGAGAGAGAGAGAGAGAGAGAGAGAGAGAGAGAGAGAGAGACTCCTACAAAGAGAAACAGAGACAGAAAGAGAGGAAGAGGGAGATTAAAAGACAGAGAGAAGTCCTTACCTCTTTCTCTATTTCAGGTGTGTCCTCCTCCTCCTCCTCTTCCTCCTCCTCTCTGAGATAGGGGATCTCAAGGACAGAGTTGATCTCACTGGGTTCCAGAGGCCTGGCTACTGACTTCCCATCAGGCCAGTACACCTCCACATTGGTGGCTATGTCTTTACCTGGAGGGACACATCACCAAAATATCCCCATAATGTTCCATAACATTGTTATAACATCCCCATAATGTTGCCATAATGTTATTGTAACCTCCCCATAATGTTACTTCAATGTTTTGATATTGTAACATCCCCATAATGTTCCTTCAATGTTTTGATATTGTAACATTCCCATAATGTTCCTTTAATGTTTTGATATTGTATCAGAACGCTACACCAGGAGATTGATTTACAATGACTCCATGAACAAGGTTTCAACCCAGCATGCACTCCTCCAAGAGAGCCAAATCCCAGTATGTCCTATTGTCTAATTAACATCACTTTGCATTGCCCACAAACATTACAACAAAAGGCATGAAAACAACACACGCATTCTTGGATCTAATCATCACAACTCTTATCTAAATGATAGGAGAGCACATCTGTGTCGCGCCCCATTGAACTGACCGCAGTGCAAACAGAATAACAAAGTTTCTCTGTAACAATAAATCCATAGCACTTACAGTACAATGAAACATATCAACATTCATAGCTCTTTATGAACTCTTGAAACAATCCAAACATGACAATTTCTGGATCTGAGATTGTGTGTGTGTGTGTTTGTGGGTGGGCGGGTGGGGGTGGGGGTGGGGGGGGGGTCCGTGTGTCTGTGTGTTTCCTGCATGTGTGTGTGTGTCAGACCTACCAAGCCCAAAGTGTGATACAGGCTCCATCTCACAGAGGTAGCCGGAGCCCCCGTTGACAATGCGTGTCGATGACCACGTCTCTTGGTGTAGACCATTAGCTTAGCCCCTTGGGCATACGCCCTGTACGAGGGATAACACAGCCACGAGGTAGTGGAGCCCTCGTGGTAGGGGAAGAGAGATAGATAAAGAAAGTAAGAGAGGGAGAGAGAGGGAGAAAAAGAGAGAGAAAGAGAGATTATGTGTGTGGGATACAACTTCTTGCATTAGACAGTGGCGATAACACACACACACACACAGCAGTAACTGGTTGACCGTAGATAGAGAGGCTGTGCAACACTCTCTCCATGAGACACCAGAAGGTTCAGACGACTGTCTCCATCAAAGTATTTTACAGCTGCCCCTGACAGACCACAACACATCAAATTCACACTTAAAACACACATCTAAAGCTATTAACACACACAGGACACTGAGACAACACACATACACAACACACTGGCAACAATAAGAGAGACACATAGAGTAGAGAGAGCCTGAGAAGTCCAGTCTCAATCCCAAACCACAGATCTCTTCCGCCATCCTGTGGAGGAAGTAGGAATCACACTATATTTCAGAGGTGTCCTTCACATCGACAGTGAAGAATGAGTTGATGTTAAACAGTGTATCACAGTGTAGAATGAGTTGATGTTAAACAGTGTATCACAGTGTAGAATGAGTTGATGTTAAACAGTGTATCACAGTGAAGAATTAGTTAATGTTTAGCATTATATCACAGTGTAGAATGAGTTGATGTTAAACAGTGTATCACAGTGTAGAATGAGTTGATGTTAAACAGTGTATGACAGTGAAGAATTAGTTAATGTTTAGCATTATATCACAGTGTAGAATGAGTTGATGTTAAACAGTGTATCACAGTGTAGAATGAGTTGATGTTAAACAGTGTATGACAGTGAAGAATTAGTTAATGTTTAGCATTATATCACAGTGTAGAATGAGTTGATGTTAAACAGTGTATCACAGTGTAGAATGAGTTGATGTTAAACAGTGTATCACAGTGAAGAATGAGTTGATGTTAAACAGTGTATCACAGTGTAGAATGAGTTGATGTTAAACAGTGTATCACAGTGTAGAATATACCTAATAGGTATTTCTACCCCCCAACCCCTCACCTGTACTCTCCTCTGACCCCCCCAACCCCTCACCTGTACTCTCCTCTGACCACCCCAACCCCTCACCTGTACTCTCCTCTGACCACCCCAACCCCTCACCTGTACTCTCCTCTGACCACCCCAACCCCTCACCTGTATCCTTCCCCGACCCCCCAACCCCTCACCTGTACTCTCCTCTGACCAAACCAACCCCTCACCTGTATCCTTCCCCGACCCACCAACCCCTCCCCTGTATCCTTCCCCGACCCCCCAACCCCTCACCTGTATCCTTTCCCGACCCACCAACCCCTCACCTGTATCCTTCCCCGACCCCCCAACCCCTCACCTGTATCCTTCCCCGACCCACCAACCCCTCACCTGTATCCTTCCCCGACCCCCCAACCACTCACCTGTATCCTTCCCCGACCCCCCAACCCCTCACCTGTATCCTTCCCCGACCCACCAACCCCTCACCTGTATCCTTCCCC
>NW_028159618.1:0-31711 GCF_964263955.1 Coregonus lavaretus | reverse complement strand
ACCAGGGGCTCCCAGATCTACCGTGTTGTTCTCTGGTCTGACCACCAGGTGGCTCCATATCTACCATGTTTGTTCTCTGGTCTGACCACCAGGTGCTCCATATCTACCATGTTGGTTCTCTGGGTCTGACCACCAGGGGGCTCCAGATCTACCATGTTGTTCTCTGGTCTGACCACCACATACTACCTTATGTGTAGGTTATGTGTATTCATATTAAAATGTTAATTAACAAAGTTCCTTTCTCTCTTCCTCTCTCACCCTCTCTCCTCTCCTCCTCCTCCTCTCTCATCCTCTTTCCCTCCCTCTCTCCTCTCCTCCCTCCCTCCCTCTCTCTCCTCCCTCCTCTCCCTCCTCCTCCTCCCTCCTCTCCCTCCCTCCCTCCCTCCCTCCCTCCCTCCCTCCCTCCCTCCCTCCCTCCCTCCCTCCCTCCCTCCCTCTCTCCTCCCTCTCTCCTCCCCTCCCTCTCTCCCTCCCTCCCTCCCTCCCCTCCCCCTCCCTCCCTCCTTCCTCTCTCCTCCCCCCTCCCCCCCCTCTCCTCCCTCCCTCTTTCCTTTCTCCCTCCCCTCCTTCCTCTCCTCCTCTCTCCTCCCCTCTCCTTCTCTCTCCTCCCTCCCTCCCCTCCTCTCTCCTCTCCTCCTCTCTCCAGTGGGTATGACATCCCTCTCAACCCTCTCCACCTGATCCCGTTCTATGCCGGAGCTCGTTTCCATGACTTCCACCATATGAACTTTGTAGGGAACTACGCCTCAACCTTTACCTGGTGGGACAAGATACTCCACACGGACTCCCAGTACAACAGACACCTGATGAGCAAGAAGGAGCAGTAAACGCTCACGCAGACAGACACACACACACACACACACACACACACACACACACACACAGACACACACACACACACACACACACAGACACACACACACACAGACACACACACACACACACACACACACACACAGACACACACACACACAGACACACACACACACACACAGACACACACACACACACACACACACACAGACACACACACACACAGACACACACACACACACACACGCACACACACACACACACACACGCACACACACACAAACACGTGCACTTATGAATGCACGCTTACACACACTTCATGAAGTGTCAGAACTGGACTCCTGAGTGTGCAGTGCCTTGTGGGAAAAGAACACACTAAAATAGAGTAGAACACTCTTGACCAATAACATCAATTCTTGTTTGGTCTTGACCAATAACATTCAGGGTTGGGGTCAATTCCATTTAAATTCCAGTCAATTCAGGAAGTACACAAACATTCCAATTCCAATTCTCTTCAATACTTTTCAATTAGGAACATTTAGAATTTGAATTGGAGTTTAGTTCACTTTTTGAATTGACTGGAATTTAAATTGACCCCAACCCTGATAACATTAGGCATCTTTGGGGATTGAGGCTGAGTTTCTGTATAAGCACTTTGAGACATCTGCTGAAGCTTTCTAAATATATTTGATTGATTTATTGTCTGGTATTGACTCTTGACCAATAGTATCAGGCCGTTGTTCCTGAATAAAAACATTATTCTGGTGAGATTATTATTAATCATGTATTTTTCTTCACTGTTCATTGTAATTAAACCTTTTTTTACAAGTTGGATTCATTGAAGCACTTTACTTCCATTTTATGGTTCTAGATCAGTTCAGTGCGGTTCTAGATCGTCCAGTACGGTTCTAGAATATCAGTCCATTACGGTTCTACACTCTTAGAAAAAAGGGATTTATTTTGATTTTCCCATGATGTCAAGCAAAGAGGCACTGAGTTTGAAGGTCGGCCTTGAAATACATCCACAGGTACACCTCCAATTGACTCAAATTATGTCAATTAGCTTCTAAAGCCATGACATCATTTTCTGGAATTTTCCAAGCTGTTTAAAGGCACAGTCAACTTAGTGTATGTAAACTTCTGACCCACTGGAATTGTGATACAGTGAATTATAAGTGAAATAATCTGTCTGTAAACAATTGTTGGAAAAATCACTTGTGTCATGCACAAAGTAGATGTCCTCATCGACTTGCCAAAATGATAGTTTGTTAACAATAAACTTGTGGAGTGGTTGAAAAACGAGTTTTAATGACTCCAACCTAAGTGTATGTAAACTTCCAAATTCAACTGTACATTTTAGTCATTTAGCAGACGCTCTTATCCAGCGCGACTTACAGGAGCAATTAGGGTTAAGTGCCTTGCTCAAGGGCACATCGGCAGATTTTTCACCTAGTCGGCTCAGGGATTAGAACCAGTGACCTTTCGGTTACTGGCACAACACTCTTAACCACTAAGCCACCTGCCGCCTCTTTATTTAGATACTATATACCCATTCAGTCTATAGGCCTATAACACACCTTCAACTCTTATAGAACAAAACATATTTCTATACTTCATCAACAAAACGTCAAGTTTTAGAAGAAGAACGTTCTGATCTCGTAGTGTGACAGAATTATTAGATATATTATTTTTAATTAGAAGTATTGTTATCAACAGAATGTTTAATTCATTAATTGAATCATTCCTCATGTACACTATATATACAAAAGTATGTGGACACCCCTTCAAATTAGTGGATTTGACTATTTTCCGCCACACCCGTTGCTGACAGGTGTGTAGAAATCAAGCACACAGCCATGCAATCTCCATAGACAAACATTGGCAGTAGAATGGCCTTACTGAAGAGCTCAGTGACTTTCAACGTGGCACCGTCATAGGATGCCACCTTTCCAACAAGTCAGTTCGTCAAATTTCTGCCCTGCTAGAGCTGCCCCGGTCAACTGTAAGTGCTGTTATTGTGAAGTGGAAACGTCTAGGAGCATCAATGGCTCAGCTGCGAAGTGGTAGGCCACACAAGCTCATAGAACGGGACCGCCGAGTGCTGAAGCGCGTAGCGCGTAAAAATAGTCTGTCCTCGGTTGCAATCTTAACACTACAGCGTACAATGACATTCTAGACATTCTAGACGATTCTGTGCTTCCAACTTTTTGGCAACAGTTTGGGGAAGGCCCTTTCCTGTTTCAGCATGACAATGCCCCCCGCGCACAAAGCGAGGTCCATACAGAAATGGTTTGTCGAGATCGGTGTGGAAGAACTTGACTGGCCTGCACAGAGCCCTGACCTCAACTCCATCGAACACCTTTGGGATGAATTGGAACGCCGACTGTGAGCCAGGCCTAATCGCCCAACATCAGTTCCCGCGACCTCACTAATGCTCTCGTGGCTGAATGGAAGCAAGTCCCCTGCAGCAATGTTCCAACATCTAGTGGAAAGCCTTCCCAGAAGAGTGGAGGCTGTTATAGCAGCAAAGGGGGGGACCAACTCCATATTAATGACCATGATTTTGGAATGAGATGTTCGACGAGCAGGTGTCCACATACTTGTGGTAATGTGGTGTATCTGTAAGGTGTTATGTATGATATAATGTGATACCATTCTATAGCATTTATACTAGGCACTACTTTATGTTATAACCGTGGAACCTAGAGCATTGATACTGATTGAGTACTGCGCCTGTGCATGAATGTTCTGATCGTCCTGTAGCTTTAATGTCCTGCGCTGGACTAATAAAGGCCTGGACTATATAGACAGGGTGTCACAAGGGAAGAGAGGAGTAGGCAGGAGGCAGACTAATAAAGGCCTGGACTAATAAAGGCCTGGACTATATAGACAGGGTGTCACAAGGGAAGAGAGGAGTAGGCAGGAGGCAGACTAATAAAGGCCTGGACTAATAAAGGCCTGGACTATATAGACAGGGTGTCACAAGGGAAGAGAGGAGTAGGCAGGAGGCAGGAGGCAGGAGGCAGTCGCAGGTTTAGAACTACTGAATTTATTAAAGCGCCATCGCTTAAAGCGGGACGAAACCCACAGTGCAAAATATAAAGCACTCAGGAAATAGTAGGAGAGACTCCTCTCAGGAAAAAAAACAAGCAACATTTACAATGACCGACAAAGACAAATGACAGAGGGAGTCTATATAGAGTGATAGAGTGGGGATTGGAACCAGGGGTGTGTAATGATGACGAGACGAGTCCGGGGGGGTTGATGAGTGAAGGGCGTTTGCCAGCAGCAGGTTCAGCAGCAGCTAGAAGGCCGGGGTTGATGAGTGAAGGGCGTTTGCCAGCAGCAGGTTCGGCAGCAGCTAGAAGGCCGGGGTTGATGAGTGAAGGGCGTTTGCCAGCAGCAGGTTCGGCAGCAGCTAGAAGGCCGGGGTTGATGAGTGAAGGGCGTTTGCCAGCAGTAGGTTCGGCAGCAGCTAGAAGGCCGGGGTTGATGAGTGAAGGGCGTTTGCCAGCAGCAGGTTCGGCAGCAGCTAGAAGGCCGGGGTTGATGAGTGAAGGGCGTTTGCCAGCAGCAGGTTCGGCAGCAGCTAGAAGGCCGGGGTTGATGAGTGAAGGGCGTTTGCCAGCAGCAGGTTCGGCAGCAGCTAGAAGGCCGGGGTTGATGAGTGAAGGGCGTTTGCCAGCAGTAGGTTCGGCAGCAGCTAGAAGGCCGGGGTTGATGAGGGAAGGGCTTTGCCAGCAGTAGGTTCGGCAGCAGCTAGAAGGCCGGGGTTGATGAGTGAAGGGCGTTTGCCAGCAGTAGGTTCGGCAGCAGCTAGAAGGCCGGGGTTGATGAGTGAAGGGCGTTTGCCAGCAGCAGGTTCGGCAGCAGCTAGAAGGCCGGGGTTGATGAGTGAAGGGCGTTTGCCAGCAGCAGGTTCGGCAGCAGCTAGAAGGCCGGGGTTGATGAGTGAAGGGCGTTTGCCAGCAGTAGGTTCGGCAGCAGCTAGAAGGCCGGGGGGGTTGATGAGTGAAGGGCGTTTGCCAGCAGCAGGTTCGGCAGCAGCTAGAAGGCCGGGGTTGATGAGTGAAGGGCGTTTGCCAGCAGTAGGTTCGGCAGCAGCTAGAAGGCCGGGGTTGATGAGTGAAGGGCGTTTGCCAGCAGCAGGTTCGGCAGCAGCTAGAAGGCCGGGGTTGATGAGTGAAGGGCGTTTGCCAGCAGTAGGTTCGGCAGCAGCTAGAAGGCCGGGGTTGATGAGTGAAGGGCGTTTGCCAGCAGCAGGTTCGGCAGCAGCTAGAAGGCCGGGGTTGATGAGTGAAGGGCGTTTGCCAGCAGTAGGTTCGGCAGCAGCTAGAAGGCCGGGGTTGATGAGTGAAGGGCGTTTGCCAGCAGTAGGTTCGGCAGCAGCTAGAAGGCCGGGGTTGATGAGTGAAGGGCGTTTGCCAGCAGTAGGTTCGGCAGCAGCTAGAAGGCCGGGGTTGATGAGTGAAGGGCGTTTGCCAGCAGCAGGTTCGGCAGCAGCTAGAAGGCCGGGGTTGATGAGTGAAGGGCGTTTGCCAGCAGTAGGTTCGGCAGCAGCTAGAAGGCCGGGGTTGATGAGTGAAGGGCGTTTGCCAGCAGCAGGTTCGGCAGAAGCTAGAAGGCCGGGGTTGATGAGTGAAGGGCGTTTGCCAGCAGTAGGTTCGGCAGCAGCTAGAAGGCCGGGGGTTGATGAGTGAAGGGCGTTTGCCAGCAGTAGGTTCGGCAGCAGCTAGAAGGCCGGGGTTGATGAGTGAAGGGCATTTGCCAGCAGTAGGTTCGGCAGCAGCTAGAAGGCCGGGGTTGATGAGTGAAGGGCGTTTGCCAGCAGTAGGTTCGGCAGCAGCTAGAAGGCCGGGGGTTGATGAGTGAAGGGCGTTTGCCAGCAGCAGGTTCGGCAGCAGCTAGGAGGCCGGGGTTGATGAGTGAAGGGCGTTTGCCAGCAGTAGGTTCGGCAGCAGCTAGAAGTCCGGCGTTGATGAGTGAAGGGTGTTTGCCAGCAGTAGGTTCGGCAGCAGCTAGAAGGCCGGGGTTGATGAGTGAAGGGCGTTTGCCAGCAGCAGGTTCGGCAGCAGCTAGAAGGCCGGGGTTGATGAGTGAAGGGCGTTTGCCAGCAGTAGGTTCGGCAGCAGCTAGAAGTCCGGCGTTGATGAGTGAAGGGTGTTTGCCAGCAGTAGGTTCGGCAGCAGCTAGAAGGCCGGGGTTGATGAGTGAAGGGCGTTTGCCAGCAGTAGGTTCGGCAGCAGCTAGAAGGCCGGGGTTGATGAGTGAAGGGCGTTTGCCTACAGCAGGTTCGGCAGCAGCTAGAAGGCCGGGGTTGATGATTGAAGGGCGTTTGCCAGCAGCAGGTTCGGCAGCAGCTAGAAGGCCGGCGATGCCGAACGCCTGAGATGGACAGGAGGGGGAGCCAAAGCCAAGGCTGGTGTGACACAGGGGTTGTTGTTGTTGTTGTTGTTGTTGTTGTTGTTGTGTTTCAGACCTCCGGTTCCAATCTCGGGTTGGACACACACCAGGGTTGGGGTTAATTCCAATTTAAATTGAATTTCCAATTCAATTCTTGAATTCACTCATAAAGTGGAGAATTTATGTTGAATTCTATTTTCGAATTTCAACAATCTTGAAGTTATGGAATTGGAATTGAATTGGAATTAGACAGTGTTAATTGGAATTGTAAAGAATATACTTAGAATTGAATTGGAAATAAATAGGATTTGTTTTAAATCATTAGGGGTGAAACCATGTTGTACTGGTTGGATTTGTTTTAAATCGTTAGGGGTGAAACCATGTTTTACTGGTTGTATTTGTTTTAAATCATCAGGGGTGAAACCATTTTGTACTGGTTGGATTTGTTTGAAATCGTTAGGGGTGAAACCATGTTGTACTGGTTGGATTTGTTTTAAATCATTAGGGGTGAAACCCTATTGTACTGGTTGGATTTGTTTTAAATCATTAGGGGTGAAACCATATTGTACTGGTTGGATTTGTCTTAAATCATTAGGGGTGAAACCATGTTGTACTGGTTGGAGTGTTTTAAATCATTAGGGGTGAAACCATGTTGTACTGGTTGGATTTGTTTTAAATCATTAGGGGTGAAACCATGTTGTACTGGTTGGATTTGTTTTAAATCATTAGAGGTGAAACCATGTTTTACTGGTTGGATTTGTTTTAAATCATTAGAGGTGAAACCATGTTTTACTGGTTGTATTTGTTTTAAATCATTAGGGGTGAAACCCTGTTGTACTGGTTGGATTTGTTTTAAATCATTAGGGGTGAAACCATGTTGTACTGGTTGGATTTGTTTTAAATCTTGTACTGGTTGGATTTGTTTTAAATCATTAGGCGTGAAACCATGTTGTTCTGGTTGGATATGATTTAAATCATTAGGGGTGAAACCCTGTTGTACTGGTTGGATTTGTTTTAAATCATTAGGGGTGAAACCCTGTTGTACTGGTTGGATTTGTTTTAAATCATTAGGGGTGAAACCATGTTGTTCTGGTTGGATTTGTTTTAAATCATTAGGGGTGAAACCATGTTGTACTGGTTGGATTTGTTTTAAATCATTAGGGGTGAAATCCTATTGTACTGGTTGGATTTGTTTTAAATCATTAGGGGTGAAACCATATTGTACTGGTTGGATTTGTCTTAAATCATTAGGGGTGAAACCCTGTTGTACTGGTTGGAGTGTTTTAAATCATTAGGGGTGAAACCATGTTGTACTGGTTGGATTTGTTTTAAATCTTGTACTGGTTGGATTTGTTTTAAATCATTATGGGTTGAACCATGTAGTACTGGTTGGATTTGTTTTAAATCATCAGGGGTGAAACCATTTTGTACTGGTTGGATTTGTTTGAAATCGTTAGGGGTGAAACCATGTTTTACTGGTTGTATTTGTTTTAAATTATTAGGGGTGAAACCATGTTTTACTGGTTGTATTTGTTTTGAATCATTAGGGGTGAAACCCTGTTGTACTGGTTGGATTTGTTTTAAATCATTAGGGGTGAAACCATGTTGTTCTGGTTGGATTTGTTTTAAATCATTAGGGGTGAAACCATGTTGTACTGGTTGGATTTGTTTTAAATCTTGGACTGGTTGGATTTGTTTTAAATCATTAGGGGTGAAACCATGTTGTTCTGGTTGGATTTGTTTTAAATCATTAGGGGTGAAACCCTGTTGTACTGGTTGGATTTGTTTTAAATCATTAGGGGTGAAACCATGTTGTTCTGGTTGGATTTGTTTTAAATCATTAGGGGTGAAACCCTGTTGTACTGGTTGGATTTGTTTTAAATCATTAGCGGTGAAACCATGTTGCACTGGTAGGATTTGTTTGAAATCAATAACGGTGAAACCATGTTTTACTGGTTGTATTTGTTTTAAATCATCAGGGGTGAAACCATTTTGTACTGGTTGGATTTGTTTGAAATCGTTAGGGGTGAAACCATGTTGTACTGGTTGGATTTGTTTTAAATCATTAGGGGTGAAACCATGTTTTACTGGTTGGATTTGTTTTAAATCATTAGGGGTGTAACCCTATTGTACTGGTTGGATTTGTTTTAAATCATTAGGGGTGAAACCATATTGTACTGGTTGGATTTGTCTTAAATCATTAGGGGTGAAACCCTGTTGTACTGGTTGGAGTGTTTTAAATCATTAGGGGTGAAACCATGTTGTACTGGTTGGATTTGTTTTAAATCTTGTACTGGTTGGATTTGTTTTAAATCATTATGGGTTGAACCATGTAGTACTGGTTGGATTTGTTTTAAATCATCAGGGGTGAAACCATTTTGTACTGGTTGGATTTGTTTGAAATCGTTAGGGGTGAAACCATGTTGTACTGGTTGGATTTGTTTTAAATCATTAGGGGTGAAACCCTGTTGTACTGGTTGGATTTGTTTTAAATCATTAGTGGTGAAAACATGTTGTTCTTGTTGTATTTGTTTTAAATTATTAGGGGTGAAACCATGTTTTACTGGTTGTATTTGTTTTAAATCATTAGGGGTGAAACCCTGTTGTACTGGTTGGATTTGTTTTAAATCATTAGGGGTGAAACCATGTTGTACTGGTTGGATTTGTTTTAAATCTTGTACTGGTTGGATTTGTTTTAAATCATTAGGGGTGAAACCATGTTGTTCTGGTTGGATTTGTTTTAAATCATCAGGTGTGAAACCCTGTGGTACTGGTTGGATTTGTTTTAAATCATTAGGGGTGAAACCCTGTTGTACTGGTTGGATTTGTTTTAAATCATTAGGGGTGAAACCATGTTGTACTGGTTGGATTTGTTTTAAATCATTAGGGGTGAAACCATGTTGTACTGGTTGGATTTGTTTTAAATCATTAGGGGTGAAACCATGTTGTACTGGTTGGATTTGTTTTAAATCATTAGAGGTGAAACCATGTTTTACTGGTTGGATTTGTTTTAAATCATTAGAGGTGAAACCATGTTTTACTGGTTGTATTTGTTTTAAATCATTAGGGGTGAAACCCTGTTGTACTGGTTGGATTTGTTTTAAATCATTAGGGGTGAAACCATGTTGTACTGGTTGGATTTGTTTTAAATCTTGTACTGGTTGGATTTGTTTTAAATCATTAGGCGTGAAACCATGTTGTTCTGGTTGGATATGATTTAAATCATTAGGGGTGAAACCCTGTTGTACTGGTTGGATTTGTTTTAAATCATTAGGGGTGAAACCCTGTTGTACTGGTTGGATTTGTTTTAAATCATTAGGGGTGAAACCATGTTGTTCTGGTTGGATTTGTTTTAAATCATTAGGGGTGAAACCATGTTGTACTGGTTGGATTTGTTTTAAATCATTAGGGGTGAAATCCTATTGTACTGGTTGGATTTGTTTTAAATCATTAGGGGTGAAACCATATTGTACTGGTTGGATTTGTCTTAAATCATTAGGGGTGAAACCCTGTTGTACTGGTTGGAGTGTTTTAAATCATTAGGGGTGAAACCATGTTGTACTGGTTGGATTTGTTTTAAATCTTGTACTGGTTGGATTTGTTTTAAATCATTATGGGTTGAACCATGTAGTACTGGTTGGATTTGTTTTAAATCATCAGGGGTGAAACCATTTTGTACTGGTTGGATTTGTTTGAAATCGTTAGGGGTGAAACCATGTTTTACTGGTTGTATTTGTTTTAAATTATTAGGGGTGAAACCATGTTTTACTGGTTGTATTTGTTTTGAATCATTAGGGGTGAAACCCTGTTGTACTGGTTGGATTTGTTTTAAATCATTAGGGGTGAAACCATGTTGTTCTGGTTGGATTTGTTTTAAATCATTAGGGGTGAAACCATGTTGTACTGGTTGGATTTGTTTTAAATCTTGGACTGGTTGGATTTGTTTTAAATCATTAGGGGTGAAACCATGTTGTTCTGGTTGGATTTGTTTTAAATCATTAGGGGTGAAACCCTGTTGTACTGGTTGGATTTGTTTTAAATCATTAGGGGTGAAACCATGTTGTTCTGGTTGGATTTGTTTTAAATCATTAGGGGTGAAACCCTGTTGTACTGGTTGGATTTGTTTTAAATCATTAGCGGTGAAACCATGTTGCACTGGTAGGATTTGTTTGAAATCAATAACGGTGAAACCATGTTTTACTGGTTGTATTTGTTTTAAATCATCAGGGGTGAAACCATTTTGTACTGGTTGGATTTGTTTGAAATCGTTAGGGGTGAAACCATGTTGTACTGGTTGGATTTGTTTTAAATCATTAGGGGTGAAACCATGTTTTACTGGTTGGATTTGTTTTAAATCATTAGGGGTGTAACCCTATTGTACTGGTTGGATTTGTTTTAAATCATTAGGGGTGAAACCATATTGTACTGGTTGGATTTGTCTTAAATCATTAGGGGTGAAACCCTGTTGTACTGGTTGGAGTGTTTTAAATCATTAGGGGTGAAACCATGTTGTACTGGTTGGATTTGTTTTAAATCTTGTACTGGTTGGATTTGTTTTAAATCATTATGGGTTGAACCATGTAGTACTGGTTGGATTTGTTTTAAATCATCAGGGGTGAAACCATTTTGTACTGGTTGGATTTGTTTGAAATCGTTAGGGGTGAAACCATGTTGTACTGGTTGGATTTGTTTTAAATCATTAGGGGTGAAACCCTGTTGTACTGGTTGGATTTGTTTTAAATCATTAGTGGTGAAAACATGTTGTTCTTGTTGTATTTGTTTTAAATTATTAGGGGTGAAACCATGTTTTACTGGTTGTATTTGTTTTAAATCATTAGGGGTGAAACCCTGTTGTACTGGTTGGATTTGTTTTAAATCATTAGGGGTGAAACCATGTTGTACTGGTTGGATTTGTTTTAAATCTTGTACTGGTTGGATTTGTTTTAAATCATTAGGGGTGAAACCATGTTGTTCTGGTTGGATTTGTTTTAAATCATCAGGTGTGAAACCCTGTGGTACTGGTTGGATTTGTTTTAAATCATTAGGGGTGAAACCCTGTTGTACTGGTTGGATTTGTTTTAAATCATTAGGGGTGAAACCCTGTTGTACTGGTTGGATTTGTTTTAAATCATTAGGGGTGAAACCATGTTGTTCTGGTTGGATTTGTTTTAAATCATTAGGGGTGAAACCATGTTGTACTGGTTGGATTTGTTTTAAATCTTGGACTGGTTGGATTTGTTTTAAATCATTAGGGGTGAAACCATGTTGTTCTGGTTGGATTTGTTTTAAATCATTAGCGGTGAAACCATGTTGCACTGGTTGGATTTGTTTTAAATCATTAGGGGTGAAACCCTGTTGTACTGGTTGGATTTGTTTTAAATCATTAGGGGTGAAAACATGTTGTTCTGGTTGGATTTGTTTTAAATCATTAGGGGTGAAACCATGTTTTACTGGTTGTATTTGTTTTAAATTATTAGGGGTTAAACCATGTTTTACTGGTTGTATTTGTTTTAAATCATTAGGGCTGAATCCCTGTTGTACTCGTTGTATTTGTTTTAAATCATTAGGGGTGAAACCATGTTGTTCTGGTTGGATTTGTTTTAAATCATTAGGGGTGAAACCCTGTTGTACTGGTTGGATTTGTTTTAAATCATTAGCGGTGAAACCATGTTGTACTGGTTGGATTTGTTTTAAATCATCAGGGGTGAAACCCTGTTGTACTGGTTGGATTTGTTTTAAATCATTAGGGGTGAAACCATGTTGTTCTGGTTGGATTTGTTTTAAATCATTAGGGGTGAAACCATGTTGTACTGGTTGGATTTGTTTTAAATCTTGGACTGGTTGGATTTGTTTGAAATCATTAGGGGTGAAACCATGTTGTTCTGGTTGGATTTGTTTTAAATCATTAGGGGTGAAACCCTGTTGTACTGGTTGGATTTGTTTTAAATCATTAGGGGTGAAACCATGTTGTTCTGGTTGGATTTGTTTTAAATCATTAGGGGTGAAACCATGTTGTACTGGTTGGATTTGTTTTAAATCTTGGACTGGTTGGATTTGTTTGAAATCATTAGGGGAGAAACCATGTTGTTCTGGTTGGATTTGTTTTAAATCATTAGGGGTGAAACCCTGTTGTACTGGTTGGATTTGTTTTAAATCATTAGGGGTGAAACCATGTTGTACTGGTTGGATTTGTTTTAAATCTTGTACTGGTTGGATTTGTTTTAAATCATTAGGGGTGAAACCATGTTGTTCTGGTTGGATTTGTTTTAAATCATCAGGTGTGAAACCCTGTGGTACTGGTTGGATTTGTTTTAAATCATTAGGGGTGAAACCCTGTTGTACTGGTTGGATTTGTTTTAAATCATTAGGGGTGAAACCCTGTTGTACTGGTTGGATTTGTTTTAAATCATTAGGGGTGAAACCATGTTGTTCTGGTTGGATTTGTTTTAAATCATTAGGGGTGAAACCATGTTGTACTGGTTGGATTTGTTTTAAATCTTGGACTGGTTGGATTTGTTTTAAATCATTAGGGGTGAAACCATGTTGTTCTGGTTGGATTTGTTTTAAATCATTAGCGGTGAAACCATGTTGCACTGGTTGGATTTGTTTTAAATCATTAGGGGTGAAACCCTGTTGTACTGGTTGGATTTGTTTTAAATCATTAGGGGTGAAAACATGTTGTTCTGGTTGGATTTGTTTTAAATCATTAGGGGTGAAACCATGTTTTACTGGTTGTATTTGTTTTAAATTATTAGGGGTTAAACCATGTTTTACTGGTTGTATTTGTTTTAAATCATTAGGGCTGAATCCCTGTTGTACTCGTTGTATTTGTTTTAAATCATTAGGGGTGAAACCATGTTGTTCTGGTTGGATTTGTTTTAAATCATTAGGGGTGAAACCCTGTTGTACTGGTTGGATTTGTTTTAAATCATTAGCGGTGAAACCATGTTGTACTGGTTGGATTTGTTTTAAATCATCAGGGGTGAAACCCTGTTGTACTGGTTGGATTTGTTTTAAATCATTAGGGGTGAAACCATGTTGTTCTGGTTGGATTTGTTTTAAATCATTAGGGGTGAAACCATGTTGTACTGGTTGGATTTGTTTTAAATCTTGGACTGGTTGGATTTGTTTGAAATCATTAGGGGTGAAACCATGTTGTTCTGGTTGGATTTGTTTTAAATCATTAGGGGTGAAACCCTGTTGTACTGGTTGGATTTGTTTTAAATCATTAGGGGTGAAACCATGTTGTTCTGGTTGGATTTGTTTTAAATCATTAGGGGTGAAACCATGTTGTACTGGTTGGATTTGTTTTAAATCTTGGACTGGTTGGATTTGTTTGAAATCATTAGGGGTGAAACCATGTTGTTCTGGTTGGATTTGTTTTAAATCATTAGGGGTGAAACCCTGTTGTACTGGTTGGATTTGTTTTAAATCATTAGCGGTGAAACCCTGTTGTACTGGTTGGATTTGTTTGAAATCATTAGGGGTGAAACCCTGTTGTACTGGGTGGCGTAGCAGTGCGGTCGTGTTCTTTGTTGTGTGTCCGTGTAAATAGCCTGTTTTTTGTTTTTTTCTTTGTCTTTTTCGTACATATTTCCCTTTCACACTTTTCATCCTTCTACTAAATATACTTTCCTGCAACCCGCCTCACTCAATGTGGAACGGATTCTATTATTTACTTACCTTTCATCTAGAATCTCCAGTTGATACCAGCTAGCCAGCTAACTAGCTACTTGCTATTAGCCACCGTTAGCGGTTTTCACCCAGAACATCGGATTTTCTGCCGGAATAACTGAATCACTGGACATTAACACCGGATCGCAACTAGCTAGCCGCAACCGAATGGATGTTGCTGTTGGCTAATCACCACTGCCCCAGAAGCAAGCACCAGTTAGCCTTGAGCTAGCCTCGAGCCAGGCCCATGTCCCGGCTATCTACCTCTCTGTCTACCGGACGGGAGTAGCCAGCTAACTAGCTACTTGCTATTAGCCACCGTTAGCGTTTTTTTCACCATTGTCCGTGGCCTGCACTACCTACCAGCCAGCTCTAGCCTGGACTATTATCGGCCAGTCTGCACTGTCTGCACAGCGCGTTATCGACCCAGAACATATCGGTTTTTCTGCCGGAATCACTGAATCACTGGACCTTTAACACCGGATCAGCGCAACTAGCTAGCTGCAACCAAATGGATGTTGTTGTTGGCTAATAAGCCTTGAGCTAGCCTCGAGCCAGGCCCATCTCCCGGCTATCTACCTCTCTGTCAACTGGTTGGGACCTCCTAGTGTTGACACGGAGCCCCGCCGATCCAACACGACTGGTCTGCCGACGAAATCGTCTGATGTGGTTTCAACAGGCATCCCGTAACGACGTCGACCACGAAGATCCATCTGCTAGCCCCGGCCCGCTAGCACATGCAAGCCGTGGCCTCTTGCTCGCCAGTGCTGTAGCAGCCCCCGAACTACCTCCGAACTCTCCTATTGCTGTTCACCGGACCTTATGATAACTCAGCTATACAGCTGATGCCTGCTGGACTGTTCCTTTATACGGTACCACATCCTGTTTATGTTTAGCTTCAGCCCAAACTGTGTCGCCATTACCAGCTGTTGTCTTAGCTCTCTCGAATAACACCTGTGATTGCTTTATGCCTCTCTCCCATGTCAATATGCCTTGCTTATTGCTGTTTCGGTTATTTCTTATTGTACTATTTCACTGTAGATCCCCCAGCCCAGCTAAACCTGCCTTAGATGGCTCCTTTGTCCCACCCCCCCATACACGCGGAGACCGACTCAATTGGTGCCTCCAGTGATGCTATCTCTTTCATCGTTACCCAACGCTTAGGTTTACCTCCACTGTACTCATATCCTTCCATGTCCTTGTCTGTACGTAATGCCCTGAATCTATTCTACAACGCCCGGAAATCTGCCCCTTTATTCTATGTACCCAACGCACTAGAAGACCAGTACTTAAAGCCTTTAGCCGTATCCTTATTCTACTCCTCCTCTGTTCCTCTGGTGATGTAGAGGTTAACCCAGGCCCTGTAGCCCCCAGTATCACTCCTACTCCCCAGGCGTTATCATTTGTTGACTTCTGTAACCGTAAAAGCCTTGGTTTCTTGCACGTTAACATCCGAAGCCTCCTCCCTAAGTTGGAGTTATTCACTGCGTTAGCACACTCCGCCAACCCTGATGTTCTAGCAGTGTCTGAATCCTGGCTTAGGAAGGCCACCAAAAATTCAGAAATGTCCATCCCCAACTACAACATTTTCCATCTTGATAGAACTGCCAAAGGGGGTGGAGTTGCAATCTACTGTAGAGATAGCCTGCAGAGCTCTATCATACTATCCAGGTCTGTGCCCAAACAGTTTGAGCTTCTACTTCTAAAAATCCACCTTTCCAGAAATAAGTCTCTCACTGTTGCCGCTTGCTACAGACCCCCCTCAGCCCTGAGCTGTGCCCTGGACACCATATGTGAACTGATTGCCCCCTATTTATCCTCAGAGTTCGTACTGCTTGGTGACCTAAACTGGGATATGCTTAACACCCCGGCCAACCTACAATCTAAACTAGATGCCCTCAATCTCACACAAATTATCAACGAACCTACCAGGTACAACCCTAAATCTGTAAACATGGGCACCCTCATAGATATCATCCTGACTAACTTACCCTCTAAATACACCTCCGCTGTCTTCAACCAGGATCTCAGCGATCACTGCCTTATTGCCTGCGTTCGTAATGGGGCCGCGGTCAAACGACCACCCCTCATCACTGTCAAACGCTCCCTAAAACACTTTAGCGAGCAGGCCTTTCTAATTGACCTGGCCCGGGTATCCTGGATGGATATTGACCTCATTCCGTCAGTAGAGGATGCCTGGTTGTTCTTTTAAAAGTGCTTTCCTCTCAATCTTAAATAAGCATGCCCCATTCAAAAAATTCAGAACTAAGAACAGATATAGCCCCTGGTTCTCCTCAGACATGACTGCCCTTGACCAGCACAAAAACATCATGTGGCGTACTGCATTAGCATCAAACAGCCCCCGCGATATGCAACTTTTCAGGGAAGTCAGGAACCAATATACACAATCAGTTAGGAAAGCAAAGGCTAACTTTTTCAAACAGAAATGTGCATCCTGTAGCACTAACTCCAAAAAGTTTTGGGACACTGTAAAGTCCATGGAGAATAAGAGCACCTCCTCCCAGCTGCCCACTGCACTGAGGCTAGGAAACACTGTCACCACCGATAAATCTACAATAATCGAGAATTTCAACAAGCATTTTGCTACGTCTGGCCATGCTTTCCACCTGGCTACCCCTACCCCGGCCATCAGCTCTGCACCCTCCGCTGCAACTTGCCCATGCCCCCCCCCCCCCGCTTCTCCTTCACACAAATTCAGACAGCTGATGTTCTGAAAGAGCTGAAAAATCTGGACCCCTACAAATCAGCTGACCCCCCAATGCTGTCGGACGAATCCCGGAACATATCCCAGTCTGTGCCAGCAAAACCGTCTTGTAGCCTCGCTTCTGCTTCATCCGACCACTTCTGTATTGAGCGCATCACTGGCACTTCCTGTTTGAGCTTTTATTTGCAAACAGGAAGCAGGAGAATGGAGTCCTGGTCAGATTTGCCGAAGGGAGAACGAGGGAGGGCCTTGTATGCGTTTCTGTGGGTAGAATAAAAGTGGTCTGGCGTTTTAGCGCCCCTATTGGTGCAGGTGACGTGTTGTTAGAAGTGAGGTAGGACAGTTTTAAGTCTCCCCGCGTTAAAGTCTCCGCCCACCAGAAACGCTACCTCTGGGTGAGAGGTTTATTATTTGTAAATGGCCCCATACAGTTAGTTGACATTTACCAATAGAATGGAGCGGAGCGCCGTTCTGTTTTCTCTTCGCCTCAATTTCAACCGGACTCGTCTAGTAACTGTCGATCTGATATCCAGAGGTGCTTGGCGGTCATATGTGAGAATAGTATGGACTTTCTGTACAAAAAAAGTTAAGATAAACATGAAAAAAAGTCACTAAATAGCAAAGTTGGGTTGGAACTCCTAAGATGGTCGCCCTTCTCTGTTGGGTTGGAACTCCTAAGATGTCGCCCTTCTCTGTTGGGTTGGAACTCCTAAGATGGTCGCCCTTCTCTGTTGGGTTGGAACTCCTAAGATGGTCGCCCTTCTCTGTTGGGTTGGAACTCCTAAGATGTCGGCCTTCTCTGTTGGGTTGGAACTCCTAAGATGGTCGCCCTTCTCTGTTGGGTTGGAACTCCTAAGATGGTCGTCCTTCTCTGTTGGGTTGGAACTCCTAAGATGGTCGCCCTTCTCTGTTGAGTTGGAACTCCTAAGATGGTCGCCCTTCTCTGTTGGGTTGGAACTCCTAAGATGGTCGCCCTTCTCTGTTGGGTTGGAACTCCTAAGATGTCGCCCTTCTCTGTTGGGTTGGAACTCCTAAGATGGTCGCCCTTCTCTGTTGGGTTGGAACTCCTAAGATGGTCGCCCTTCTCTGTTGGGTTGGAACTCCTAAGATGGTCGCCCTTCTCTGTTGGGTTGGAACTCCTAAGATGGTCGCCCTTCTCTGTTGGGTTGGAACTCCTAAGATGGTCGCCCTTCTCTGTTGGGTTGGAACTCCTAAGATGGTCGCCCTTCTCTGTTGGGTTGGAACTCCTAAGATGGTCGCCCTTCTCTGTTGGGTTGGAACTCCTAAGATGGTCGCCCTTCTCTGTTGGGTTGGAACTCCTAAGATGGTCGCCCTTCTCTGTTGGGTTGGAACTCCTAAGATGGTCGCCCTTCTCTGTTGGGTTGGAACTCCTAAGATGGTCGCCCTTCTCTGTTGGGTTGGAACTCCTAAGATGGTCGCCCTTCTCTGTTGGGTTGGAACTCCTAAGATGGTCGCCCTTCTCTGTTGGGTTGGAACTCCTAAGATGGTCGCCCTTCTCTGTTGGGTTGGAACTCCTAAGATGTCGCCCTTCTCTGTTGGGTTGGAACTCCTAAAATGTCGCCCTTCTCTGTTGGGTTGGAACTCCTAAGATGTCGCCCTTCTCTGTTGGTGCCATCTTGTGTATTTCTATATTTCCAGTATAGCTGGGCTGTCTGAACAATGACATCATCCGCATAAAAAGGGAAGGGAATTACATTACAATTGGAATTTGTGGAATTGTTGAGAATAATATTTAATTGGGAATTTAATCATTGGAATTTGCCTAACACTTGGAATTGAGAGGAATTGAATTGGTCTCTGAGTTCAAAGACCGACTTGGAATTTGAATTCAATTAAATGGAATTTACAGGGAGAGATAATTTGATTAGAATGACATTTGTGGAATTAAACCCAACCCTGACACACACACACACACACACACACACACACACACACTAACACACACACACACTAACACACACACTAACACCACTGGTGGTGGTTTACCTAACTGCATCTCTGCTGCAGTGTGAACACAACCCAAAGGCACTCCCCACCCAGTCAGCGTGTCATAGAGAGGGAGGTAGGGAGGGAGAGAGAGAGACTGGAGAGAGAGACAGAGAGAGAGACAGAGAGAGAGAGAGACAGAGAGAGAGAGAGAGAGAGAGAGAGAGAGAGAGAGAGAGAGAGAGAGAGAGACTGGAGAGAGAGAGAGACTGGAGAGAGAGAGAGAGCGCAGGTACAGTAGCGCATCACAGAGAGAAAGAGAGAGGTATTTTTTATAGCTCAGAGCGAGGCTGCACTAGAGAGATAAGGCTCGAACTGACTGCAGACAGACCGAAAGACAGAGAGAGAGAGAGCGAGACGGAGAGAAACAATGAACCGGTTCGTGTTGCTGTTGACCCTGGCGGTCCTCTCCGCTACCGGGTCCGTTAGCGGGGCTGCGGAGGGGGAGATCTCGTTCGAGTATCACCGGTATGAGGAGCTACGGAAGGCTCTCGTGTCGGTATGGCTGCAGTGTCCATCCATCACGCGCATCTACACGGTGGGGGAGAGCTTTGAGGGCCGCGAGCTGCTGGTCCTGGAGATGTCAGACAACCCCGGGACGCACGAGGCTGGTCAGTGACACCCCCCCCGGTCCGGTCTCTCTTTATTAAAACAGTTTGACCTATTTATAAGACAGTAATATAGCTAGGCCTAAACACACACGCACGTACACGCACGCACACACGGCAGCGCTGCTGCTACGACGCCTGGTCTGATTATACAGACCTGTTTTTGGCGCAGAATGAAAAGGATATCTGGCTGTCTGTGTGTGTAAGAGAGCGGCTACAATGTGAACCGTCTTGTTTTATGATGTAGGGCGGGGCGGCAGGCTGTATGCCACGGCTGGGTAGCCTAGTAGCGGGGGTTTAATGACGATGATGCTGCCTGCGCAGGTGTGTCGTGTCGTTGTAATGAGGACCGCAGTGTGTGTGTGTGTGTGTGTGTGTTGAGGGGGTGTTGGATGGTTGATGAAGCAGGCATCGCCGCCATTTTACAGGAGGAGAAGGGAATCACGATATAGGTGCTCCGGGAGCAGCCCGGTGATCGCTCTGGCTCTGATCAGACATGTCACGGCAAATGGAAGCCGCCGTTAGATTAATACATCCGTCATCATCCTTATTCACACCAATATAGCGACATTCTGAGCCCTTATTAACGCTATGACTCATAACTTTACAATTAGAGAACAGCTGTTTGAAGTCAATAGCCTACAGAAAGGAAATGAAGGAAGGAAGTAAATATATGTCTACATTACTAACCCCCTAGGGTCAGTTGATGTATCAATCACCATGACAACAGTGATAGTGCTGTTGCTGTCTGCCTGTGTCGGTCACTCTCTGTCTGTCTGCCTGTGTCTGTCTCTGTCTCTCTCTGTCTGCCTGTCTGTCTGTCTGTCTGTCTGTCTGCCTGTCTCTGTCTGTCTGTCTGTCTGTCTGCCTGTCTCTGTCTGTCTGTCTGTCTCTGTCTGTCTGCCTGTCTGCCTGTCTCTGTCTGTCTGTCTGTCTGTCTGTCTGTCTCTGTCTGCCTGTCTCTCTCTGTCTGTCTGTCTGTCTGTCTGTCTGTCTGTCTGTCTGTCTGTCTGTCTGTCTGTCTGTCTGCCTGCCTGTCTCTGTCTGTCTGTCTGTCTGTCTGCCTGTCTCTGTCTGTCTGTCTGTCTGTCTGTCTGTCTGCCTGTCTCTGTCTGCCTGTCTGGTTGCAAGGCTACAGGTGTTAGGGCTACAGTATTATGGGTGTTCCCCTTACCTATAGTGATGTCACTACAGACCCTGTTGATTGACAGATGTAGGCCGAAGAACAGCAGGAGAGGTGATGTGTGTGTGTGAGAGAGACAGATGTAGGTATCTGGGGACACAGAGCCTATATATATTGGTAACAGTAGTATTTTAATGCCTTCTTATTGTGGTAAAACATGTATAATGTAGCTTAGCATTCAGAGGTGTGTGAAATGGCTAGCTAGTTAGCGGTGCGCGTTACTAGCGTTTCAATCGGTGACATAACTCGCTCTGAAACCTTGAAGTTGTTGCTTACATTGATCTTCAAGGGCCGTGGCTTTTGTGGAGCGATAGGTAACGATGCTTCGTGGCTGACAGTTGTCAATGTGTTCAGAGGGTCCCTGGTTCAAGCCCAGGTTGTGGAGCGATAGGTAACGATGCTTCGTGGCTGACAGTTGTCAATGTGTTCAGAGGGTCCCTGGTTCAAGCCCAGGTTGTGGAGCGATAGGTAACGATGCTTCGTGGCTGACAGTTGTCAATGTGTTCAGAGGGTCCCTGGTTCAAGCCCAGGTTGTGGAGCGATAGGTAACGATGCTTCGTGGCTGACACTTGTCAATGTGTTCAGATGGTCCCTGGTTCAAGCCCAGGTTGTGGAGCGATAGGTAACGATGCTTCGTGGCTGACAGTTGTCAATGTGTTCAGAGGGTCCCTGGTTCAAGCCCAGGTTGGGGGGAGAAGAGGGACGGAAGCAACACTGTTACGTGTGTGTGTCCTTAACAGTCCTGTGATAGTCCTGTAATAGTCCTGTAGTAGTCATGTAACAGTCCTGTAGTAGTCATGTAATAGTCCTGTAGTAGTCATGTAACAGTTCTGTAATAGTCCTATAATAGTCATGTAACAGTCCTGTAGTAGTCATGTAACAGTCCTGTAATAGTCATATAATAGTCATGTAGCAGTCCTGTAGTAGTCATGTAACAGTCCTGTAACAGTCCTGTAGTAGTCATGTAAAAGTCCTGTAGTAGTCATGTAACAGTCCTGTAATAGTCCTGTAACAGTCCTGTAGCAGTCCTGTAACAGTCCTGTAATAGTCATGTAACGGTCCCGTGATAGTCCTGTAATAGTCCTTTAATAGTCCTGTGATAGTCCTTTAACAGACCTTTAATAGTCCTGTGATAGTCCTGTACTAGTCCTGTAACAGTCTTGTACTAGTCCTGTAACAGTCTTGAAATAGTCCTCTAACAGTCATGTACTAGTCCTGTAACAGTCTTGTAATAGTCCTCTAACAGTCATGTACTAGTCCTGTAACAGTCTTGAAATAGTCCTCTAACAGTCATGTACTAGTCCTGTAACAGTCTTGTAATAGTCCTCTAACAGTCATGTACTAGTCCTGTAACAGTCTTGTAATAGTCCTCTAACAGTCATGTACTAGTCCTGTAACAGTCTTGTAATAGTCCTCTAACAGTCATGTACTAGTCCTGTAACAGTCTTGTAATAGTCCTGTAATAGTCATGTACTAGTCCTGTAACAGTCATGTACTAGTCCTGTAACAGTCTTGTAATAGTCCTCTAACAGTCATGTACTAGTCCTGTAACAGTCTTGTAATAGTCCTCTAACAGTCATGTACTAGTCCTGTAACAGTCTTGTAATAGTCCTGTAATAGTCATGTACTAGTCCTGTAACAGTCATGTACTAGTCCTGTAACAGTCTTGTAATAGTCCTCTAACAGTCATGTACTAGTCCTGTAACAGTCTTGTAATAGTCCTCTAACAGTCATGTACTAGTCCTGTAACAGTCTTGTAATAGTCCTCTAACAGTCATGTACTAGTCCTGTAACAGTCTTGTAATAGTCCTCTAACAGTCATGTACTAGTCCTGTAACAGTCTTGTAATAGTCCTGTAATAGTCATGTACTAGTCCTGTAACAGTCATGTACTAGTCCTGTAACAGTCTTGTAATAGTCCTCTAACAGTCATGTACTAGTCCTGTAACAGTCTTGTAATAGTCCTGTAATAGTCATGTACTAGTCCTGTAACAGTCATGTACTAGTCCTGTAACAGTCTTGTAATAGTCCTCTAACAGTCATATACTAGTCCTGTAACAGTCTTGTAATAGTCCTCTAACAGTCATGTACAAGTCCTGTAACAGTCTTGTAATAGTCCTCTAACAGTCATGTACTAGTCCTGTAACAGTCTTGTAATAGTCCTGTAACAGTCTTGTAATAGTCCTCTAACAGTCATGTACTAGTCCTGTAACAGTCTTGTAATAGTCCTCTAACAGTCATGTACTAGTCCTGTAACAGTCTTGTAATAGTCCTCTAACAGTCATGTACTAGTCCTGTAACAGTCTTGTAATAGTCCTGTAACAGTCATGTACTAGTCCTGTAACAGTCTTGTAATAGTCCTGTAACAGTCATGTACTAGTCCTGTAACAGTCTTGTAATAGTCCTGTAATAGTCATGTACTGGTCCTGTAACAGTCTTGTAATAGTCCTGTAATAGTCATGTACTAGTCCTGTAACAGTCTTGTAATAGTCCTCTAACAGTCATGTACTAGTCCTGTAACAGTCCTGTAATAGCCCTCTAACACCTCTAACAGTCCTGTACTAGTCCTGTAGTAGTCATGTAACAGTCCTGTACTAGTCAACGGGCGTGCACAAGCATGAGTCACGGTGTGTGTGTGTGCGTTGGTTATTGGTTCCAGATGAGTTTCCATCCTGGACATGCAGCTCAGCTCCCGTCTCCGGGGGCAACCAGCCTCCCACCCTCCAATGCACACACACTGAGAGAGAGAGATGGAGAGAGAGAGAGACGGGGGAGAGAGAGAGATAGAAAGAGAGAGGGGGAGAGAGAGGAAAGTGGAGAATGTTTCTCTTCCCTCAATTTATTTTCATGTTATCATCTTCTGTCTATTTCTGTAATTCTGTGTTCTCTGTTTGATCTATCTGTTCTGTCTGAGAGGTGCTGAGTCTTTAAGGGGAATCTGAAATAGCTGTTGTTGCCGTGACGACAGATAGGCTTAGTGCTGTGAGCTGCCTGCCTCCTGGTCAGCCATCTGTCAGGATAGAGGCTCTCTCTCTCTCTCTCTCTCTCTCTCTCTCTCTCTCTCTCTCTCTCTCTCTCTCTCTCTCTCTCTCTCTCTCTCTCTCTCTCTCTCTCTCTCTCTCTCTCTCTCTCTCTCTCTCTCTCTCTCTCTCTCTCTCTCTCTCTCTCTCTCTCTCTCTCTCTCTCCTCTCTCTCTCTCTCTCTCTCTCTCTCTCTCTCTCTCTCTCTCTCTCTCTCTCTCTCTCTCTCTCTCTCTCTCTCTCTCTCTCTCTCTCTCTCTCTCTCTCTCTCTCTCTCTCTCTCTCTCTCTCTCTCTCTCTCTCTCTCTCTCTCTCTCTCTCTCTCTCTCTCTCTCTCTCTGTCTTCTCTCTCTCTCTCTCTCTCTCTCTCTCTCTCTCTCTCTCTCTCTCTCTCTCTCTCTCTCTCTCTCTCTCTCTCTCTCTCTCGCTATCTCTCTCTCTCTCTCTCTCTCTCTCTCTCTCTCTCTCTCTCTCTCTCTCTCTCGCTCTGTCTCTCTAGCCTCTCTCTCTCTCTCTCTCGCTCTGTCTCTCTCTCTATCTCTCTCTCTCTCTCTCTCTCTCTCTCTCTCTCTCTCTCTCTCTCTCTCTCTCTCTCTCTCTCTCTCTCTCTCTCCTCTCTCTCTCTCTCTCTCTCTCTCTCTCTCTCTCTCTCCTTCTCTCTCCATCCCTCTATCTCTCTCTGTCTCTCTCTCTCTCTCTCTCTCTCTCTCTCTCTCTCTCTCTCTCTCTCTCTCTCTCTCTCTCTCCCTCTCTCTCTCTCTCATCTCTCTCTCCATCCCTCTATCTCTCTCTCTGTCTATCTCTCTCTCTCTCTCTCTCTCTCTCTCTCTCTCTGTGTGGTGGGGGGGGGGGGGGTGGGTTGCCTGGTCAGCCATCTGTCAGGATAGAGGCTCTCTCTCTGTGTGTGTGTGTGTGTGTGTGTGTGTGGGGTGTGGGTTGCGTGGTGTGTTTGTGTGTTTGTAATCAGTTGACAGGAAGTAAATAATCCTACTGCATTCAGCCACATCACAAACAGTACAAACTATAGGGTCTGAAGTAGGGGAGTCTGGGGGCAGATGGAACCAGCACATCACGAACAGTACAAACTATAGGGTCTGAAGTAGGGAGTCTGGGGGCAGATGGAACCAGCCACATCACGAACAGTACAAACTATTGGGTCTGAAGTAGGGGAGTCTGGGGGCAGATGGAACCATTTGGTATTTTACTCTTTTGCTCAGAGACCTCTTGAACTAGGCCAGTCATTTCTTTATATAAGAAATGTACAATTGTCTCCTAAGCATACACACCATTTATACAGTGCATTCGGAAAGTATTCAGACCCCTTGACCTTTTTCCACATTCTGTTACGTTACAGCCTATATACTAAAATGGATTAAAAAAAAGAAATCCCCTCATCAATCTACACACAATACCCCATAATGACCCAATACCCATAATGACCCAATACCCCATAATGGCCCAATACCCCATAATGACCCAATACCCCATAATGACCCAATACCCCATAATGACAAAGTGAAATCAGGTTCTTAGAATTTTTTGCAAAACTTCTGTTTATGAATGATCATATTATTATAGAAATATGTAATTGATTTTGTGTACATAAGCAATATTTCCAGTAACACCCCTTTTTGTGCATGGTCATTGGGTTCCTCTCAAACATCTTGAATAGTCTGACGGTGCCGGATCACAGTCATTGGGTTCCTCTCAAAACATCTTGAATAGTCTGACGGTGCCTGGATCACAGTCATTGGGTTCCTCTCAAAACATCTTGAATAGTCTGACGGTGCCCGGATCACAGTCATTGGGTTCCTCTCAAAACATCTTGAATAGTCTGACGGTGCCGGATCACAGTCATTGGGTTCTCTCTCAAAACATCTTGAATAGTCTGACGGTGCCTGGATCACAGTCATTGGGTTCCTCTCAAAACATCTTGAATAGTCTGACGGTGCCCGGATCACAGTCATTGGTTCCTCTCAAAACATCTTGAATAGTCTGACGGTGCCCGGATCACAGTCATTGGGTTCCTCTCAAAACATCTTGAATAGTCTGACGGTGCCTGGATCACAGTCATTGGGTTCCTCTCAAAACATCTTGAATAGTCTGACGGTGCCCGGATCACAGTCATTGGGTTCTTCTCAAAACATCTTGAATAGTCTGACGGTGCCCGGATCACAGTCATTGGGTTCCTCTCAAAACATCTTGAATAGTCTGACGGTGCCCGGATCACAGTCATTGGTTCCTCTCAAAACATCTTGAATAGTCTGACGGTGCCGGATCACAGTCATTGGGTTCCTCTCAAAACATCTTGAATAGTCTGACGGTGCCCCGGATCACAGTCATTGGGTTCCTCTCCAAAACATCTTGAATAGTCTGATGGTGCCGGATCACAGTCATTGGGTTCCTCTCAAACATCTTGAATAGTCTGACGGTGCCCGGATCACAGTCATTGGGTTCCTCTCAAAACATCTTGAATAGTCTGATGGTGCCCGGATCCACAGTCATTGGGTTCCTCTCAAAACATCTTCAATAGTCTGACGGTGCCTGGATCACAGTCATTGGGTTCCTCTCAAAACATCTTGAATAGTCTGACGGTGCCCGGATCACAGTCATTGGGTTCCTCTCAAAACATCTTGAATAGTCTGATGGTGCCGGATCACAGTCATTGGGTTCCTCTCAAACATATTGAATAGTCTGACGGTGCCCGGATCACAGTCATTGGGTTCCTCTCAAAACATATTGAATAGTCTGATGGTGCCTGGATCACAGTCATTGGGTTCCTCTCAAAACATTTCAATAGTCTGACGGTGCCTGGATCACAGTCATTGGGTTCCTCTCAAAACATCTTGAATAGTCTGACGGTGCCCGGATCACAGTCATTGGGTTCCTCTCAAAACATCTTGAATAGTCTGACGGTGCCCTGGATCACAGTCATTGGGTTCCTCTCAAAACATCTTGAATAGTCTGACGGTGCCCGGATCACAGTCATTGGGTTCCTCTCAAAACATCTTGAATAGTCTGACGGTGCCCTGGATCACAGTCATTGGGTTCCTCTCAAAACATCTTGAATAGTCTGACGGTGCCCGGATCACAGTCATTGGGTTCCTCTCAAAACATCTTGAATAGTCTGACGGTGCCTGGATCACAGTCATTGGGTTCCTCTCAAAACATCTTGAATAGTCTGACGGTGCCCGGATCACAGTCATTGGGTTCCTCTCAAACATCTTGAATAGTCTGACGGTGCCCGGATCACAGTCATTGGGTTCCTCTCAAAACATCTTGAATAGTCTGACGGTGCCTGGATCACAGTCATGGGTTCCTCTCAAAACATCTTGAATAGTCTGACGGTGCCCGGATCACAGTCATTGGGTTCCTCTCAAAACATCTTGAATAGTCTGACGGTGCCCGGATCACAGTCATTGGGTTCCTCTCAAAACATCTTGAATAGTCTGACGGTGCCTGGATCACAGTCATTGGGTTCCTCTCAAAACATCTTGAATAGTCTGACGGTGCCCGGATCACAGTCATTGGGTTCTTCTCAAAACATCTTGAATAGTCTGACGGTGCCCGGATCACAGTCATTGGGTTCCTCTCAAAACATCTTGAATAGTCTGACGGTGCCCGGATCACAGTCATTGGGTTCCTCTCAAAACATCTTGAATAGTCTGACGGTGCCCGGATCACAGTCATTGGGTTCCTCTCAAAACATCTTGAATAGTCTGACGGTGCCCGGATCACAGTCATTGGGTTCTCTCAAACATCTTGAATAGTCTGATGGTGCCCGGATCACAGTCATTGGGTTCCTCTCAAAACATCTTGAATAGTCTGACGGTGCCCGGATCACAGTCATTGGGTTCCTCTCAAAACATCTTGAATAGTCTGATGGTGCCCGGATCACAGTCATTGGGTTCCTCTCAAAACATCTTCAATAGTCTGACGGTGCCTGGATCAACAGTCATTGGGTTCCTCTCAAAACATCTTGAATAGTCTGACGGTGCCCGGATCACAGTCATTGGGTTCCTCTCAAAACATCTTGAATAGTCTGATGGTGCCCGGATCACAGTCATTGGGTTCCTCTCAAAACATATTGAATAGTCTGACGGTGCCCGGATCACAGTCATTGGGTTCCTCTCAAAACATATTGAATAGTCTGATGGTGCCTGGATCACAGTCATTGGGTTCCTCTCAAAACATCTTCAATAGTCTGACGGTGCCTGGATCACAGTCATTGGGTTCCTCTCAAAACATCTTGAATAGTCTGACGGTGCCCGGATCACAGTCATTGGGTTCCTCTCAAAACATCTTGAATAGTCTGACGGTGCCCGGATCACAGTCATTGGGTTCTCTCAAAACATCTTGAATAGTCTGACGGTGCCTGGATCACAGTCATTGGGTTCCTCTCAAAACATCTTGAATAGTCTGACGGTGCCCGGATCACAGTCATTGGGTTCCTCTCAAAACATCTTGAATAGTCTGACGGTGCCCGGATCACAGTCATTGGGTTCCTCTCAAAACATCTTGAATAGTCTGACGGTGCCCGGATCACAGTCATTGGGTTCCTCTCAAAACATCTTGAATAGTCTGACGGTGCCTGGATCACAGTCATTGGGTTCCTCTCAAAACATCTTGAATAGTCTGACGGTGCCCGGATCACAGTCATTGGGTTCCTCTCAAAACATCTTGAATAGTCTGACGGTGCCCGGATCACAGTCATTGGGTTCCTCTCAAAACATCTTGAATAGTCTGACGGTGCCCGGATCACAGTCATTGGGTTCCTCTCAAAACATCTTGAATAGTCTGACAGTGCCTGGATCACAGTCATTGGGTTCCTCTCAAAACATCTTGAATAGTCTGACGGTGCCTGGATCACAGTCATTGGGTTCCTCTCAAAACATCTTGAATAGTCTGACGGTGCCCGGATCACAGTCATTGGGTTCCTCTCAAAACATCTTGAATAGTCTGACGGTGCCCGGATCACAGTCATTGGGTTCCTCTCAAAACATCTTGAATAGTCTGACGGTGCCTGGATCACAGTCATTGGGTTCCTCTCAAAACATCTTGAATAGTCTGACGGTGCCCGGATCACAGTCATTGGGTTCCTCTCAAAACATCTTGAATAGTCTGACGTGCCCGGATCACAGTCATTGGGTTCCTCTCAAAACATCTTGAATAGTCTGACGGTGCCCGGATCACAGTCATTGGGTTCCTCTCAAAACATCTTGAATAGTCTGAGGTGCCCGGATCACAGTCATTGGGTTCCCTCTCAAAACATCTTGAATAGTCTGACGGTGCCCGGATCACAGTCATTGGGTTCCTCTCAAAACATCTTGAATAGTCTGATGGTGCCTGGATCACAGTCATTGGGGTTCCTCTCAAAACATCTTGAATAGTCTGACGGTGCCCGGATCACAGTCATTGGTTCCTCTCAAAACATCTTGAATAGTCTGACGGTGCCGGATCACAGTCATTGGGTTCCTCTCAAAACATCTTGAATAGTCTGACGGTGCCCGGATCACAGTCATTGGGTTCCTCTCAAAACATCTTGAATAGTCTGACGGTGCCTGGATCACAGTCATTGGGTTCCTCTCAAACATCTTGAATAGTCTGACGGTGCCCGGATCACAGTCATTGGGTTCCTCTTAAAACATCTTGAATAGTCTGACGGTGCCCGGATCACAGTCATTGGGTTCCTCTCAAAACATCTTGAAATAGTCTGACGTGGTCCCGTCATTGGGTTCCTCTCAAAACATCTGCATAGTCTGACGGTGCCTGGATCACAGTCATTGGGTTCCTCTCAAAACATCTTGATAGTCTGACGGTGCCCGGATCACAGTCATTGGTTCCTCTCAAAACAATCTTGAATAGTCTGACGGTGCCCGGATCACAGTCATTGGGTTCCTCTCAAAACATCTTGAATAGTCTGACGGTGCCTGGATCACAGTCATTGGGTTCCTCTCAAAACATCTTGAATAGTCTGACGTGCCCTGGATCACAGTCATTGGGTTCCTCTCAAAACATCTTGAATAGTCTGACGGTGCCCGGATCACAGTCATTGGGTTCCTCTCAAAACATCTTGAATAGTCTGACGGTGCCCGGATCACAGTCATTGGGTTCCTCTCAAAACATCTTGAATAGTCTGACGGTGCCTGGATCACAGTCATTGGGTTCCTCTCAAAACATCTTGAATAGTCTGACGGTGCCCGGATCACAGTCATTGGGTTCCTCTCAAAACATCTTGAATAGTCTGACGGTGCCCGGATCACAGTCATTGGGTTCCTCTCAAAACATCTTGAATAGTCTGACGGTGCCCGGATCACAGTCATTGGGTTCCTCTCAAAACATCTTGAATAGTCTGACGGTGCCCGGATCACAGTCATTGGGTTCCTCTCAAAACATCTGAATAGTCTGACGGTGCCCGGATCACAGTCATTGGGTTCCTCTCAAAACATCTTGAATAGTCTGACGGTGCCTGGATCACAGTCATTGGGTTCCTCTCAAAACATCTTGAATAGTCTGACGGTGCCCGGATCACAGTCATTGGGTTCCTCTCAAAACATCTTGAATAGTCTGACGGTGCCCTGGATCACAGTCATTGGGTTCCTCTCAAAACATCTTGAATAGTCTGACGGTGCCCGGATCACAGTCATTGGGTTCCTCTCAAAACTCTTGAAATAGTCTGACGGTGCCCGGATCACAGTCATTGGGTTCCTCTCAAAACATCTTGAATAGTCTGACGGGCCCGGATCACAGTCATTGGGTTCCTCTCAAAACATCTTGAATAGTCTGAAGGTGCCCGGATCACAGTCATTGGGTTCCTCTCAAAACATCTTGAATAGTCTGACGGTGCCCGGATCACAGTCATTGGGTTCCTCTCAAAACATTTGAATAGTCTGACGGTGCCTGGATCACAGTCATTTGGGTTCCTCTCAAAACATCTTGAATAGTCTGACGGTGCCCGGATCACAGTCATTGGGTTCCTCTCAAAACATCTTGAATAGTCTGACGGTGCCCGGATCACAGTCATTGGGTTCCTCTCAAAACATCTTGAATAGTCTGACGGTGCCCGGATCACAGTCATTGGGTTCCTCTCAAAACATCTTGAATAGTCTGACGGTGCCTGGATCACAGTCATTGGGTTCCTCTAAAACATCTTGAATAGTCTGACGGTTGCCCGGATCACAGTCATTGGGTTCCTCTCAAAACATCTTGAATAGTTGACGGTGCCCGGATCACAGTCATTGGGTTCCTCTCAAAACATCTTGAATAGTCTGACGGTGCCCGGATCACAGTCATTGGGTTCCTCTCAAAACATCTTGAATAGTCTGACGGTGCCCGGATCACAGTCATTGGGTTCCTCTCAAAACATCTTGAATAGTCTGACGGTGCCCGGATCACAGTCATTGGGGTTCCTCTCAAAACATCTTGAATAGTCTGACGGTGCCCGGATCACAGTCATTGGGTTCCTCTCAAACATCTTGAATAGTCTGACGGTGCCCTGGATCACAGTCAGTGGGTTCCTCTCAAAACATCTTGAATAGTCTGACGGTGCCCGGATCACAGTCATTGGGTTCCTCTCAAAACATCTTGAATAGTCTGACGGTGCCCGGATCACAGTCATTGGGTTCCTCTCAAAACATCTTGAATAGTCTGACGGTGCCCGGATCACAGTCATTGGGTTCCTCTCAAAACATCTTGAATAGTCTGACGGTGCCCGGATCACAGTCATTGGGTTCCTCTCAAAACATCTTGAATAGTCTGACGGTGCCTGGATCACAGTCATTGGGTTCCTCTCAAAACATCTTGAATAGTCTGACGGTGCCCGGATCACAGTCATTGGGTTCCTCTCAAAACATCTTGAATAGTCTGACGGTGCCCGGATCACAGTCATTGGGTTCCTCTCAAAACATCTTGAATAGTCTGACGGTGCCCGGATCACAGTCATTGGTTCCTCTCAAAACATCTTGAATAGTCTGACGGTGCCCGGATCACAGTCATTGGGTTCCTCTCAAAACATCTTGAATAGTCTGACGGTGCCCGGATCACAGTCATTGGGTTCCTCTCAAAACATCTTGAATAGTCTGACGGTGCCCGGATCACAGTCATTGGGTTCCTCTCAAAACATCTTGAATAGTCTGACGGTGCCCGGATCACAGTCATTGGGTTCCTCTCCAAAACATCTTGAATAGTCTGACGGTGCCCGGATCACAGTCATTGGGTTCCTCTCAAAACATCTTGAATAGTCTGACGGTGCCCGGATCACAGTCATTGGGTTTCCTCTC